>NC_073694.1:154610764-154844847 GCF_029784165.1 Wyeomyia smithii | reverse complement strand
AATAAAGAATAAAGAATAAAGAATAAAGAATAAAGAATAAAGAATAAAGAATAAAGAATAAAGAATAAAGAATAAAGAATAAAGAATAAAGAATAAAGAATAAAGAATAAAGAATAAAGAATAAAGAATAAAGAATAAAGAATAAAGAATAAAGAATAAAGAATAAAGAATAAAGAATAAAGAATAAAGAATAAAGAATAAAGAATAAAGAATAAAGAATAAAGAATAAAGAATAAAGAATAAAGAATAAAGAATAAAGAATAAAGAATAAAGAATAAAGAATAAAGAATAAAGAATAAAGAATAAAGAATAAAGAATAAAGAATAAAGAATAAAGAATAAAGAATAAAGAATAAAGAATAAAGAATAAAGAATAAAGAATAAAGAATAAAGAATAAAGAATAAAGAATAAAGAATAAAGAATAAAGAATAAAGAATAAAGAAAAAAAGAATAAAGAATAAAGAATAAAGAATAAGAAATAAAGAATAAAGAATAAAGAATAAAGAATAAAGAGTAAAGAATAAAGAATAAGAAATAAAGAATAAAGAATAAAGAATAAAGAATAAAGAATAAAGAATAAAGAATAAAGAATAAAGAATAAAGAATAAAGAATAAAGAATAAAGAATAAAGAAGAAAGAAGAAAGAATAAAGAATAAAGAATAAAGAATAAAGAATAAAGAATAAAGAATAAAGAATAAAGAATAAAGAATAAAGAATAAAGAATAAAGAATAAAGAATAAAGAATAAAGAATAAAGAATAAAGAATAAAGAATAAAGAATAAAGAATAAAGAATAAAGAATAAAGAATAAAGAATAAAGAATAAAGAATAAAGAATAAAGAATAAAGAATAAAGAATAAAGAATAAAGAATAAAGAATAAAGAATAAAGAATAAAGAATAAAGAATAAAGAATAAAGAATAAAGAATAAAGAATAAAGAATAAAGAATAAAGAATAAAGAATAAAGAATAAAGAATAAAGAATAAAGAATAAAGAATAAAGAATAAAGAATAAAGAATAAAGAATAAAGAATAAAGAATAAAGAATAAAGAATAAAGAATAAAGAATAAAGAATAAAGAATAAAGAATAAAGAATAAAGAATAAAGAATAAAGAATAAAGAATAAAGAATAAAGAATAAAGAATAAAGAATAAAGAATAAAGAATAAAGAATAAAGAATAAAGAATAAAGAATAAAGAATAAAGAATAAAGAATAAAGAATAAAGAATAAAGAATAAAGAATAAAGAATAAAGAATAAAGAATAAAGAATAAAGAATAAAGAATAAAGAATAAAGAATAAAGAATAAAGAATAAAGAATAAAGAATAAAGAATAAAGAATAAAGAATAAAGAATAAAGAATAAAGAATAAAGAATAAAGAATAAAGAATAAAGAATAAAGAATAAAGAATAAAGAATAAAGAATAAAGAATAAAGAATAAAGAATAAAGAATAAAGAATAAAGAATAAAGAATAAATAAAGAATAAAGAATAAAGAATAAAGAATAAAGAATAAAGAATAAAGAATAAAGAATAAAGAATAAAGAATAAAGAATAAAGAATAAAGAATAAAGAATAAAGAATAAAGAATAAAGAATGAAGAATAAAGAGTAAAGAGTAAAGAATAAAGAATAAAGAATAAAGAATAAAGAATAAAGAATAAAGAATAAAGAATAAAGAATAAAGAATAAAGAATAAAGAATAAAGAATAAAGAATAAAGAATAAAGAATAAAGAATAAAGAATAAAGAATAAAGAATAAAGAATAAAGAATAAAGAATAAAGAATAAAGAATAAAGAATAAAGAATAAAGAATAAAGAATAAAGAATAAAGAATAAAGAATAGAGAATAAAGAATAAAGAATAAAGAATAAAGAATAAAGAATAAAGAATAAAGAATAAAGAATAAAGAATAAAGAATAAAGAATAAAGAATAAAGAATAAAGAATAAAGAATAAAGAATAAAGAATAAAGAATAAAGAATAAAGAATAAAGAATAAAGAATAAAGAATAAAGAATAAAGAATAAAGAATAAAGAATAAAGAATAAAGAATAAAGAATAAAGAATAAAGAATAAAGAATAAAGAATAAAGAATAAAGAATAAAGAATAAAGAATAAAGAATAAAGAATAAAGAATAAAGAATAAAGAATAAAGAATAAAGAATAAGAATAAAGAATAAAGAATAAAGAATAAAGAATAAAGAATAAAGAATAAAGAATAAAGAATAAAGAATAAAGAATAGAAGAATAAAGAATAAAGAATAAAGAATAAAGAATAAAGAATAAAGAATAAAGAATAAAGAATAAAGAATAAAGAATAAAGAATAAAGAATAAAGAATAAAGAATAAAGAATAAAGAATAAAGAATAAAGAATAAAGAATAAAGAATAAAGAATAAAGAATAAAGAATAAAGAATAAAGAATAAAGAATAAAGAATAAAGAATAAAGAATAAAGAATAAAGAATAAAGAATAAAGAATAAAGAATAAAGAATAAAGAATAAAGAATAAAGAATAAAGAATAAAGAATAAAGAATAAAGAATAAAGAATAAAGAATAAAGAATAAAGAATAAAGAATAAAGAATAAAGAATAAAGAATAAAGAATAAAGAATAAAGAATAAAGAATAAAGAATAAAGAATAAAGAATAAAGAATAAAGAATAAAGAATAAAGAATAAAGAATAAAGAATAAAGAATAAAGAATAAAGAATAAAGAATAAAGAATAAAGAATAAAGAATAAAGAATAAAGAATAAAGAATAAAGAATAAAGAATAAAGAATAAAGAATAAAGAATAAAGAATAAAGAATAAAGAATAAAGAATAAAGAATAAAGAATAAAGAATAAAGAATAAAGAATAAAGAATAAAGAATAAAGAATAAAGAATAAAGAATAAAGAATAAAGAATAAAGAATAAAGAATAAAGAATAAAGAATAAAGAATAAAGAATAAAGAATAAAGAATGAAGAATAAAGAATAAAGAATAAAGAATAAAGAATAAAGAATAAAGAATAAAGAATAAAGAATAAAGAATAAAGAATAAAGAATAAAGAATAAAGAATAAAGAATAAAGAATAAAGAATAAAGAAGAAAGAAGAAAGAATAAAGAATAAAGAATAAAGAATAAAGAATAAAGAATAAAGAATAAAGAATAAAGAATAAAGAATAAAGAATAAAGAATAAAGAATAAAGAATAAAGAATAAAGAATAAAGAATAAAGAATAAAGAATAAAGAATAAAGAATAAAGAATAAAGAATAAAGAATAAAGAATAAAGAATAAAGAATAAAGAATAAAGAATAAAGAATAAAGAATAAAGAATAAAGAATAAAGAATAAAGAATAAAGAATAAAGAATAAAGAATAAAGAATAAAGAATAAAGAATAAAGAATAAAGAATAAAGAATAAAGAATAAAGAATAAAGAATAAAGAATAAAGAATAAAGAATAAAGAGTAAAGAGTAAAGAGTAAAGAATAAAGAATAAAGAATAAAGAATAAAGAATAAAGAATAAAGAATAAAGAATAAAGAATAAAGAATAAAGAATAAAGAATAAAGAATAAAGAATAAAGAATAAAGAATAAAGAATAAAGAATAAAGAATAAAGAATAAAGAATAAAGAATGAAGAATAAAGAATAAAGAATAAAGAATTAAGAATAAAGAATTAAGAATAAAGATTAAAGAATAAAGAATAAAGAATAAAGAATAAAGAATAAAGAATAAAGAATAAAGAATAAAGAATAAAGAATAAAGAATAAAGAATAAAGAATAAAGAATAAAGAATAAAGAATAAAGAATAAAGAATAAAGAATAAAGAATAAAGAATAAAGAATAGAGAATAAAGAATAAAGAATAAAGAATAAAGAATAAAGAATAAAGAATAAAGAATAGAGAATAAAGAATAAAGAATAAAGAATAAAGAATAAAGAATTAAGAATAAAGAATTAAGAATAAAGATTAAAGAATAAAGAATAAAGAATAAAGAATAAAGAATGAAGAATAAAGAATAAAGAATAAAGAATAAAGAATAAAGAATAAAGAATAAAGAATAAAGAATAAAGAATAAAGAATAAAGAATAAAGAATAAAGAATAAAGAATAAAGAATAAAGAATAAAGAATAAAGAATAAAGAATAAAGAATAAAGAATAAAGAATAAAGAATAAAGAATAAAGAATAAAGAATAAAGAATAAAGAATAAAGAATAAAGAATAAAGAATAAAGAATAAAGAATAAAGAATAAAGAATTAAGAATAAAGAATTAAGAATAAAGATTAAAGAATAAAGAATAAAGAATAAAGAATAAAGAATGAAGAATAAAGAATAAAGAATAAAGAATAAAGAATAAAGAATAAAGAATAAAGAATAAAGAATAAAGAATAAAGAATAAAGAATAAAGAATAAAGAATAAAGAATAAAGAATAAAGAATAAAGAATAAAGAATAAAGAATAAAGAATAAAGAATAAAGAATAAAGAATAAAGAATAAAGAATAAAGAATAAAGAATAAAGAATAAAGAATAAAGAATAAAGAATAAAGAATAAAGAATAAAGAATAAAGAATAAAGAATAAAGAATAAAGAATAAAGAATAAAGAATAAAGAATAAAGAATAAAGAATGAAGAATAAAGAATAAAGAATAAAGAATAAAGAATAAAGAATAAAGAATAAAGAATAAAGAATAAAGAATAAAGAATAAAGAATAAAGAATAAAGAATAAAGAATAAAGAATAAAGAATAAAGAATAAAGAATAAAGAATAAAGAATAAAGAATAAAGAATAAAGAATAAAGAATAAAGAAGAAGGAAGAAAGAATAAAGAATAAAGAATAAAGAATAAAGAATAAAGAATAAAGAATAAAGAATAAAGAATAAAGAATAAAGAATAAAGAATAAAGAATAAAGAATAAAGAATAAAGAATAAAGAATAAAGAATAAAGAATAAAGAATAAAGAATAAAGAATAAAGAATAAAGAATAAAGAATAAAGAATAAAGAATAAAGAATAAAGAATAAAGAATAAAGAATAAAGAATAAAGAATAAAGAATAAAGAATAAAGAATAAAGAATAAAGAATAAAGAATAAAGAATAAAGAATAAAGAATAAAGAATAAAGAATAAAGAATAAAGAGTAAAGAGTAAAGAGTAAAGAATAAAGAATAAAGAATAAAGAATAAAGAATAAAGAATAAAGAATAAAGAATAAAGAATAAAGAATAAAGAATAAAGAATAAAGAATAAAGAATAAAGAATAAAGAATAAAGAATAAAGAATAAAGAATAAAGAATAAAGAATAAAGAATAAAGAATAAAGAATAAAGAATAAAGAATTAAGAATAAAGAATTAAGAATAAAGATTAAAGAATAAAGAATAAAGAATAAAGAATAAAGAATAAAGAATAAAGAATAAAGAATAAAGAATAAAGAATAAAGAATAAAGAATAAAGAATAAAGAATAAAGAATAAAGAATAGAGAATAAAGAATAAAGAATAAAGAATAAAGAATAAAGAATAAAGAATAAAGAATAGAGAATAAAGAATAAAGAATAAAGAATAAAGAATAAAGAATTAAGAATAAAGAATTAAGAATAAAGATTAAAGAATAAAGAATAAAGAATAAAGAATGAAGAATAAAGAATAAAGAATAAAGAATAAAGAATAAAGAATAAAGAATAAAGAATAAAGAATAAAGAATAAAGAATAAAGAATAAAGAATAAAGAATAAAGAATAAAGAATAAAGAATAAAGAATAAAGAATAAAGAATAAAGAATAAAGAATAAAGAATAAAGAATAAAGAATAAAGAATAAAGAATAAAGAATAAAGAATAAAGAATAAAGAATAAAGAATAAAGAATAAAGAATAAAGAATAAAGAATAAAGAATAAAGAATAAAGAATAAAGAATTAAGAATAAAGAATTAAGAATAAAGATTAAAGAATAAAGAATAAAGAATAAAGAATAAAGAATGAAGAATAAAGAATAAAGAATAAAGAATAAAGAATAAAGAATAAAGAATAAAGAATAAAGAATAAAGAATAAAGAATAAAGAATAAAGAATAAAGAATAAAGAATAAAGAATAAAGAATAAAGAATAAAGAATAAAGAATAAAGAATAAAGAATAAAGAATAAAGAATAAAGAATAAAGAATAAAGAATAAAGAATAAAGAATAAAGAATAAAGAATAAAGAATAAAGAATAAAGAATAAAGAATCAAGAATAAAGAATAAAGAATGAAGAATAAAGAATAAAGAATAAAGAATAAAGAATAAAGAATAAAGAATAAAGAATAAAGAATAAAGAATAAAGAATAAAGAATGAAGAATAAAGAATAAAGAATAAAGAATAAAGAATAAAGAATAAAGAATAAAGAATAAAGAATAAAGAATAAAGAATAAAGAATAAAGAATAAAGAATAAAGAATAAAGAATAAAGAATAAAGAATAAAGAATAAAGAATAAAGAATAAAGAATAAAGAATAAAGAATAAAGAATAAAGAATAAAGAATAAAGAATAAAGAATAAAGAATAAAGAATAAAGAATAAAGAATAAAGAATAAAGAATAAAGAATAAAGAATAAAGAATAAAGAATAAAGAATAAAGAATAAAGAATAAAGAATAAAGAATAAAGAATAAAGAATAAAGAATAAAGAATAAAGAATAAAGAATAAAGAATAAAGAATAAAGAATAAAGAATAAAGAATAAAGAATAAAGAATAAAGAATAAAGAATAAAGAATAAAGAATAAAGAATAAAGAATAAAAATAAAGAATAAAGAATAAAGAATAAAGAATAAAGAATAAAGAATAAAGAATAAAGAATAAAGAATAAAGAATAAAGAATAAAGAATAAAGAATAAAGAATAAAGAATAAAGAATAAAGAATAAAGAATAAAGAATAAAGAATAAAGAATAAAGAATAAAGAATAAAGAATAAAGAATAAAGAATAAAGAATAAAGAATAAAGAATAAAGAATAAAGAATAAAGAATAAAGAATAAAGAATAAAGAATAAAGAATAAAGAATAAAGAATAAAGAATAAAGAATAAAGAATAGAGAATAAAGAATAGAGAATAAAGAATAAAGAATAAAGAATAAAGAATAAAGAATAAAGAATAAAGAATAAAGAATAAAGAATAAAGAATAAAGAATAAAGAATAAAGAATAAAGAATAAAGAATAAAGAATAAAGAATAAAGAATAAAGAATAAAGAATAGAGAATAAAGAATAAAGAATAAAGAATAAAGAATAAAGAATAAAGAATAAAGAATAAAGAATAAAGAATAAAGAATAAAGAATAAAGAATCAAGAATAAAGAATAAAGAATGAAGAATAAAGAATAAAGAATAAAGAATAAAGAATAAAGAATAAAGAATAAAGAATAAAGAATAAAGAGTAAAGAGTAAAGAATAAAGAATAAAGAATAAAGAATAAAGAATAAATAATAAAGAATAAAGAATAAAGAATAAAGAATAAAGAATAAAGAATAAAGAATAAAGAATAAAGAATAAAGAATAAAGAATAAAGAATAAAGAATAAAGAATAAAGAATAAAGAATAAAGAATAAAGAATAAAGAATAAAGAATAAAGAATAAAGAATAAAGAATAAAGAATAAAGAATAAAGAATAAAGAATGAAGAATAAAGAATAAAGAATAAAGAATAAAGAATAAAGAATAAAGAATAAAGAATAAAGAATAAAGAATAAAGAATAAAGAATAAAGAATAAAGAATAAAGAATAAAGAATAAAGAATAAAGAATAAAGAATGAAGAATAAAGAATAAAGAATAAAGAATAAAGAATAAAGAATAAAGAATAAAGAATAAAGAATAAAGAATAAAGAATAAAGAATAAAGAATAAAGAATAAAGAATAAAGAATAAAGAATAAAGAATAAAGAATAAAGAATAAAGAATAAAGAATAAAGAATAAAGAATAAAGAATAAAGAATAAAGAATAAAGAATAAAGAATAAAGAATAAAGAATAAAGAATAAAGAATAAAGAATAAAGAATAAAGAATAAAGAATAAAGAATAAAGAATAAAGAATAAAGAATAAAGAATAAAGAATAAAGAATAAAGAATAAAGAATAAAGAATAAAGAATAAAGAATTAAGAATAAAGAATTAAGAATAAAGATTAAAGAATAAAGAATAAAGAATAAAGAATAAAGAATAAAGAATAAAGAATAAAGAATAAAGAATAAAGAATAAAGAATAAAGAATAAAGAATAAAGAATAAAGAATAAAGAATAAAGAATAAAGAATAGAGAATAAAGAATAAAGAATAAAGAATAAAGAATAAAAAATAAAGAATAAAGAATAAAGAATAAAGAATAAAGAATAAAGAATAAAGAATAAAGAATAAAGAATAAAGAATAAAGAATAAAGAATAAAGAATAAAGAATAAAGAATAAAGAATAAAGAATAAAGAATAAAGAATAAAGAATAAAGAATAAAGAATAAAGAATAAAGAATAAAGAATAAAGAATAAAGAATAAAGAATAAAGAATAAAGAATAAAGAATAAAGAATAAAGAATAAAGAATAAAGAATAAAGAATAAAGAATAAAGAATAGAGAATAAAGAATAAAGAATAAAGAATAAAGAATGAAGAATAAAGAATAAAGAATAAAGAATAAAGAATAAAGAATAAAGAATAAAGAATAAAGAATAAAGAATAAAGAATAAAGAATAAAGGATAAAGAATAAGGGTTCGCCGGTAAGATACGCATATTCAATTTCAACAGAGCCAGTATAAAAATGTTCGTATTTGGTACAAAAACAGCGCGTTGGTGATAAACATTGTTATGTGTTGCTAAAAAATACACTCAATATAAAAGTTCAGAGTAAAAAACCTTGGTGCACCATTCCGATTCGGAACTCGACCTTCTGTCTTTTTATACACAGACTTCGCAGCCGACTGTTTTGTTTACAGGACAATTGCGGGGCTAGCGCTACGATCCTACAGACAGTAACAGTTTCTCCCAAGCAGAGACTCGAACCTACGACGACTGGCTTGTTCGGCCAGCATCGTTCCTGGAGACCACATGGGAAATTCAGAAAATTCAGAATAATAATGTTAAAATACTCAATCGTTTATAACTTTTCTGTTTTTCACTTCGCTATTACCAAATTTTGACAGATCGTAGTACATATTGCCATATTTAATGTGTAAAAAAAATGAAAAAAATTGTGTAAAAATTAAAAAATTTGAAAATGGTACTTTTTGAGATATTTGATGTTTTTTAACAATTTGGAAAATTTGGCACAGAAAAATATTTTTATTACAGTGTATATATTTTTTCTACAACCGCAATTTTATTTACTACAACTTTGCTGAAGACACCGTTTCAATCAATCAAGCCGTTTTTCTGATTTTGAATAGGCCCTTTTGAAGCAGCAGTCGCAAGACGATATGAACAGCGGATTTCATAAAACGGCCTCATAATCAAAAAGGAACAACTGTGAGTTTAGTACTAAAAAGTACTAAAGTGATATTGAAATAACGGGTAGGCTGTCGTCGGAATGGACATCAACCCACCCAGTTGTCCTCAATTCCGCCCAATTGAGAAAGATGTTGAAGAAGACTGGAAAACAGAAATGTAGAGATAGTGGATAGTAGCCGCTCAGATGAGCCATCGGGTTGTCCATAATATGATAAGTGGTATTGGAAGAAAAGTTCGACAGTAACAGTACGCAACTTTTTTTTCAGTAACACTGTTACGATATAGATCTCTTTTTCTCGTATACATTTTAAATAATTCAAGCTTGAGAGCAGGTATAAGCGATTATGATCAATTATGTTTCTGTAGGCTTATCAACATGTTTAAAATAAGTAATTGTATGACAGCAATGGTTGTGCTATATCCTTGATTATTGAAACTCTCCATCATACGCCACAGTTCATATGATCCTGGTAATCTGTACCTCATTTCTTCTACAAGAGCCATTTCGCTGTTCTAGTGAGTGAAATCTCTTCGTTCTCAGATTAGCGTACTACACTGTGCACCTCATCAAAACAAGCTCCGGGAAAGTCAAAAAGAATACACGAAATCTACTGCCATTGCATTGTCGGCAAACAACAGCTGCTGTTCGGTGCACATCAACGAAGAACAGGTCGGCATCCTTTGGTCTACCTCGCCTTTAGATAAACACTAACTAGTTTCATACTTGCATGCTGGGGTGCATCATACAAGCGTACTTACTCTTTTGCTTCTGACACCGTAATGGCGACCAGTGCCAGGAAACGAACGTACGAACCAACTTTTTCGTCAGATCCCTTGCAGTATGTTTTCCTCGTCGTCTCTCTGTGCAGAGTACAATAGGCCTGTAAATTTTCCTTAATTACGTTGTTATATACAAATTAATTACATTATTCATCTTGCACTTTTGCACTCCCGCATGGTTCCTCTCGTTCACAAGGCTTACGTCCCCGTAGCTTTTCAAATACAACCGGTGCTTTGTTTTGCTACACCTTCCCCCTCCGTTACTAACCGTATCGTTGTTCAAAAAGACAAGCTTTTCATTTCGCTTTTCACGGCACCGCTGCTGCACGCTAGTGAACGATTGTGTGAGTGCATGCTTTTATGTTCACCGCAGTTAGGTTGCGAAAAGTTTGGGCAGCGTTGGAGTGTGTGCTGTTTGTGCCTGCAAGTGCGAGTACGACCGCTCAACAACAGAAGCAGCAGCAGCAGTAACAACAACAAAAAAAGTTACACCGTTTGCGAAATTTTCGGTTGGCAGAGTGCATTCCTTGTCGCTTACTGTTTCCTCTCGGTGAATGCATCGGATGCTATGGAAAATCGTGCTACTTGCCATTACGTTGATGGAGTTGAGAAAGGGGATATTAAAACGGTCTCGGAGTGCAACTTCAACAGCGGAAGGGTGAAATGTAGGTCAATGGTTTATGAGGCATTTGTTTGAATAAAGATGAAATGTTTCGGTTGTGTGTAGTAACGTTTTCTTTCTCTATTTTTTTGCAGGTATCATGCAGCTTGCAGCTTGGCTCACTGTGGGCGTTCAATCGTAAGCATTAAAAACATTTCACTTTCAAATGAGAAACACTTGATGCTATTAATTAGAAGAATATTGTGAAACCGCCATGGAGGTATATCAGATTGCAAACAATAACAGCTCTTCAACAACCGATTGCAATTATATTTCCGTTACTGGAGAAATAACAAGTTGGACAATTTTGTAATACCTACATATAATCCATAAAGAGTGTTACGGACATAAATCCATCTGGCCCAGGACCTTTGTTTTTGAACCTGTGCATAGTATGATTGTTTGCTCGTAGTTGTTTCATTGCACGCTGGAAATCCACCTTGAAACTTAGCATTCATGTTTATTGCTAAGCTTAAATAAAAAAGAACAAAAAATTGTTCTGTATTGTTTGTACCTTACAGCACATATTAAAATCGTCTACGTAGTTCAGCAGATATTAATGTTTGAAATCTGAATGAATATGCGTGGTTGTTTTATCTTCACACGGAGTTCTTCGTCAATATTTTACATTTTCCTTGAAATTACTCATTTCATCTATTTGGTGGATTCAGATGGCTTTTTTTATTGTCCACAAAACGCTGAGTTTGCCTATTTCCTAGATACATCGAACCACTAAGCCTTCCGATGTCATCTTGAGAACTGCTGTTGCACATATTGAAGAGCCGGGACTTATAAATCCCATTACCAAACAAATCTTACGAATAACACACTTGCTATTAGCACCTGGTCGAGTGGCATGTAAATGGCTGTGTTGCGCTCCGTTTTCTCGTGTCTTCTGCCTTCCGGAGAGGTATGTCACACGCGCGTTGTCTACAGAACCGGCGTTGATCTGTTCCAGGGGGTCGTTGGTGGAATGATGGCCGTACAGTGTCTCATCAGCATGACTGCTAAGCGCTAGCAGCGCACTCGACTGAAAGCAGCCAGCGATGCTTGAGTCGTGCAGCCGTCGCTGTACACACTCCTGAAACAATACCCTCTTTTAATAATGAATTTGCAAAGCGTCGAAGGTTGTGGGACCAAGGATCTCTTCGCAGTCGCAGCCGTGGAAGAGTGTATGCTTTAGTACCCTGATGACAATGTTCACGTTCGAGTGTGATTGCACCCTTATACAGATTTCAGGACATGCATGCACTGCTACTAACTACTACTTCGCCATGTAATTATAAAATTGCCACAGCCACCTGTTAGGAACTTTATCCCACTTGGTGTAAATAATAGCGAGACACACTGCTGCTTAGGTCGACGGAATGAAGTTCTCCTGTTAGTCGGATTTGAGTTTACAACTGTGTGTGTGTCGGTTTAATGCTAAAACCAGACACAAGAGAGCATCGTTTACTGGCATGTGGTGAAAATATTAAATATGAAACATATCTTCTGCTTGCACTGGAAGAGCTACATTCGCAGATGATGGCCAAGATGTGTTGCGGGAAAAGTTAATTCTTCTGAAGGGGGCTGCTCTCATGAAATGTTCCTTATTCGTCGCAACTTCTCATATCCACTATATGGTATTGATGTTTCTTCGGAACTGGGTGCGAATGGAGTTTGTCGGTTCATTCAGTGATTTTACAACAAGCAATTACAGTTTGAGATTTAGTATCACTGCCTTTTTGATAGTTCAATGATGTTTTGCCACAAGCGCACGGTATTTATTAGAAGATAATTTTAATTTACCTGCAAAAGATGACGAGTCAATGACAGACAAGTGTTGTAAAAAATTATCAATGCTAATGGAATTTCAAATTTACTACAGGTCGGACTCGATTATCCGGAGACTCGATTATCCGGAATTCGATTATCCGGAATTCGATTATCCGGAATTCGATTATCCGGAATTTTAGACTCGATTCTCCGGAATTTAATGTTTTTGGTGTTCTCTTTTAATTTTTATTCCGAAATTTTACCTTTACTATCCCGTCTGACATAAGTACTTACTTTACTTTTTTGGCTAACGGACCGTTCACCGGTCTAGGGCCGAACGAATTAGACATGTCCATTCTGTCTTGGGCAGCCGTTCTCCAGTCTCCCCGTACACCAGCAGATCGTGCATCTTCTTCCACCGCGCACATCCACCGCGTGCGAGGCCTACCACGGAGTCGAAGGCCTCTTCCTGGTTCTCTACTGAAGATAGTTTTGGCGGCTCTCTCGTCAGGCATCCTGGCTACGTGTCCAGCCCACTGAAGCCTGCCCCGCTGTATTACCTTCACTATATCAGCATGTTTGTATACCTGGTACAACTCGTGATTCATGCGTCTGCGCCACACTCCACCTTCCAATTTACCACCAAGTATCGATCGCAGAACTTTACGTCGAACTTAACGTCGATCAGCTTCCTTCAGCGTCCATGCTTCATGTCCGTAGAGGGGCCACCGGGAGTATCAGCATCCTAGACAGCGCTAGTTTTGTGCGAGTTTGCAAACTACGGGACCTTAGCTGGTTACGCAGTCCGTAGAAGACCCTGTTCGCAGCTGCAACTCGTCATTTCACTTCACGGCTCGTATTGACAACGATATGTCACAAGCGTACCAAGATAAACGAATTCGTCAACCACTTCAAATCGTTCCCCATCTATCTCCACCTCAGCACCAACACCACGGGGACTCCCACGCTCTCTGCCAGCTACCATGTACTTCGTTTTGGCAGAGTTAATGACAAGTCCCAATCTCGCTGCTTCTCTCTTAAAAGGTACGAAAGCCTCCTCCACGGCCTCACGGTTGATACCGATGATATCGACGTCGTCCGCAAAACCAAGAAGCATGTGAGATTTCGTGATGATCGTACCGTTTCTTTCGACGTTTGCTCTTCGTACTGCACCCTCAAGAGCGATGTTAAATAGTAGGTTGGAGAGCGCATCCCTCTGCTTCAGTCCATCCAACGTTTCGAACGCGGCTGATGTCTCGCCAGCTATCCGCACGCACGATTTTGATCCCTCCAGTGTCATACGACTCAGCTTTATTAGTTTCGTAGGGAAACCGTGTTCCAGCATGATCTTCTAAATAACACATGCAACATCTTTTACGAAAAAAATGAAAGAAAAAAGTCATAAATAAGTCATAAATAAGTTACAGGGAAAACATTGGGTTTTAATTCACTCGCATTGATGTTTTAAATCGGAATGATGTTTTAAATCGAAATAACAAGTTGAAGTTGTAAATACATTACGAATTGCTGTAAAAACTGTTTTATAACATGTTTATAACTAGTTTTTTTTCTTGAGAATGCAAGAGAGACAACAGTGGTGAATATGTGTTTGACAGCAAAACGTATAGTGGAGACAAAATTGAAAAATGGCCGCAAAAGTTGTAGTTCAGTTTTAAATCAGATGTAAATGTGATTTTATGGTGTGAACTATTTCTTCTTCATCAAATACAGTGCAGATCAAAAATACTGTTATAATATTCAAAATTATATAAAATATTTAAACACCCAGGGAATTTATGTTTGATTAAACATAAATAATAAATTTGACAGTAAATTATAATCAATAAATTTATCATTCAATTTACTCAGAACAAGAAAATTGTTGGATTTAATCGGCCATGATTTGTTTCAATTCTCTTTTTTGTCTTGCTCAACGATCTTCGGTTTTATTATTATTATTTTGTTCATCGTTGATAACCTCAGATCAATGTTTGAATATTTCTGTCTTACTTAAATTTCAAAATATATTACTTAATGCTTGGTTTAGTTAGGAGACTTTTTATATTATTTTCTCTACTACAATAATCAAGATGGTAACGGCGATTTTTTTTTTGCCTTTCTCCTAGAAAGGTATAGCAATCACTTGCAAAACCGAAGATATAAAAGTGCTCCAAAGGGCCGAGTGACATATATCACTCGACTCAGCTAGACAAGCTGAGCATTTTCTGTATGTATGTGTGTGTGTGTGTGTGTGTGTGTGTGTGTGTGTGTGTGTATGTGCAGATTTTTATTCTCACTCACTTTTCTAAGAGATGGCTGGACCGATTTCAATTAAATTAATTGCAAATGAAAGTTCTTGTTGTCCCATAAGACCCTATTGAATTTTATTGTAATCGGATTTTTAGTTTATAGGTTATGTATCAAAATGTGAAAATCATGAAACATCATTATCTCTAAAACCACACAACTGATTTGAACATAATTGGTTTTAAATGAATGGGCTACCTCAAAAACCCTTAATTTTGAATTTCATGAAGATTGAACTTGTGGTTCAAAAGTTATGAGAAGAAACGTGCTATGAAGAGTGTTTAATCTCACTCATGTTTCTCAGAGATGGCTGGACCGATTTTCATAAAATCAGTGTCAAATGGAAGGTCTAGTTGCCCCATGAGACCCTATTGATTTGTTTTGCAATCGGACTATTACTTTGCCTGTTATGTTTAAAAACGTGAAATCCAGCTTTGAAAAGGAACATATTCCGAAAACTACTTGAACTCACTCACTTTTCTCAGAGATGGCTGACCCGATTTCCACAAAGTTAGTGTCAAATGAAAATTCTAGCTGCCTTATAACACCCTATTGAATTTTACTGTAATCGAACAGGAACTTCGTCTGTAATGTACCGAAATGTGAAAATCACGAAACATCATAATCTCAGAAACCACACAACCGAATAGATCAATATTATTATCAGATGAGCGGGATAGTCAAGGGTTTACTGATGAATTATGATTTAACACGTGGTTTCAAAGTTTGACTGCCCTATACGTTCTCATTTCGTTTGATTATAATCGAAACTAAGCAACCGTTATGTACATTGTTAATAAAACAACGAAAATCTATTATCTCAAAGATTACATGACTTATTTGAACATAACTGGTGTCATACGAACGAATCATCTCTCAAACTTATAAATAACAAACTTCATAACAATTTGATATGTGGCTCAAATGTTACAGAAAGAAAAGAAATTCAAAGACTATTTGAAACTATACCTGCCTCGATCGATATGTGGCCTAAACATCATTTAAATGTGGTGTCGTATTATTTGAACGTTCCAAATACATAGAGTCCTTGCGATGTGTTTAAAATCTACAAACGCACGACGAATCGGCCATAGGATATGATCAAAGTCAAATAACAAATTGTTTGAAATGATTGGTGGTATTTGATAATTTTCAGCAGATTTTCTGGCATCAATCAGACACCAGAAATACCCATATTGGGAGGTATTTAGTTATTTTGGTTGTTTTCCAGAAACTAAAAATGTTCGTCTTTAAATTCAAAATGGTGTCCAGAGTCAATGTTTGGTTTCTATGCATCATCTTGATTACGGAAATATCCATATTGAGTATTATTCGTTCAATTTCGACTGTTTCCTAGAAGTTGCCATTGAGCAATTTAAAATGGTGCCTGAGGTCAATTGTTAGCTCATTGCATCATTCTGGTTCCAGAGATACTCATATTGGATGGTATTTGGCTATTTTAGGTTGTTCTTCACAAACCGGAAGTCGCCATCTTGGATTTTGAAATGGTATTTAAGATAATTTCTGGCCTCTGAGCGTCATTCTGGTTGAAGAAACACCCATATTGGGTGTTATTCGATCATTTTCGACTGTTTCCTAGGAACCGAAAATCGCCAACCTAGAATCCAAAATGGGCTCTGTGGTCGATTTCAGCTGCTGTGTATCATTATAGATCCGGAGATACTCATGTTGGACGGAAATCGGCCATTTTTGGCTGTTTTCCAGAAACCGGATGTTGCCATCTTACAATCCAAAATGTTGCCTGAGGTCGATTATGGAACATATTTGTTACCACTAAAAAGTAGGAGGTTGTATCCAAGACACGACCGCATAAATGACGTAGAACTACGTACACTATTAACAAATGCATTGAGTGTTTCATTACCCTAGTAACACAACTGTTTTTATCAAAGTTTTATAGCGCTTTTTTGGCTGTATTGAGCGCTATAAAACTTTGATAAAACCAATATTTTTACTTGGGTAATGAGTTACAATATCTCCTAATGAAGGGTTGTGAATTTCGTGAACCGGTTTCAGCAGTTAGCAGATCGTGCCGAGTTAAAAACCATACACAGCACACACACACAAATCATACCATATCATAGACAATCACACACATCATACCATATCATTATACCATACACACATCATACCATATCATACACACATACACACATACACACATGATACCATATCATACACACTCAGCTAGCAAGCGACCAATCAGAGGACGTTATTTTTATTTCAACAAGGCTTGACAATTTTCAATAGTGCAATAGTTCGTAGAATCAAACAACATTTTTCTGCATTTGGGCAGATGCGTGTATAATTTTCCAATCGATTGCTGCAAGAATGAAGAAAATCGGTTGAAAACCAACTGACCTATAAGCATTTGAAAAGGGGCAAATTTCGTCCCAGTTTTTCAGTTTGCATCCCTGTGTGGTATGCTAAAGTAAAACGTAGTTCTACGCCAAAACATTCACCTACCAAAAATGGTTCCATTTAGTTGATTAGTTCGCGAGATGTGCAGAAATTTGTGCAGAAACATGTGCTTCCAGAAAAGGGAGGGGCGACGAACCATTATGGACATATTTGTTACCTCTAAAAACATTCACATACCAAATTTTGTTGTATTTTCTTAATTGGTTCTTGAGCTGTGCGAAATTTGTGTTTCATTTGTATGGAACCCCTCCCTTTCAGAAAAGGGAGGGGCGTCCAACTATTATGGACATATTTATTACCCCTTAAAACATCCACATACCAAATTCGGTTTGACTTGCTTGGTTTGTTCTTGAGTTGTGCAGAAATTTATGTTTCATTTGTATGAGACCCCTCCCTTCCAGAAGAGAGAGGGGTCTCAAACTATCCTAGGAACCTTTATCGGCACCAAAAACCCCTACATACAAATTTTCACGTCGATCGGGTCGGTAGTTTTCGAGCCTATATGGATCAGATAGACAGACCGGACTGCATTTTTATGTGTATAGATTACAACATCAATATTTTAGAACCTAAAGAGTGAATATACATATATTGGAATGAAGTGTTCATGTAAATCTATTTTTACAAATAATAAGTTTGAATGAGAAAGGCTGGGTCTGACCGCTAGGTGGATTAATTTAGGTTTTTAAGATTGTAGTAGCTTTATATAGCCTTGCTTAATTGGTTTCACGATTCCATCTCCAAATTGTGGCAGAAATTACGCCTCGCTTGGTTTGCTAAAAGAGTAAGAAAGTTCAAATAATTAGTACATAGTGCATGACATCTTAGTTCACCTTGATGTTTCAATGTACATTTTTTTCAATTATTTTGTGTTATTTTTACCGAAATAAACTATATAGATAGGGGTCATATAACGGACAAAATCTTTGGACAATCGGTGTACCCATTCAACGAATGCTAATAATCAACTTGCCTGCCACGTTAGCGCAAGCGGCGTGCTAAAGTAATATTCAACACCATTTTTCTGTGCTAAAGGCACGTTTCATAATATAATCCTATCGAAAATATATACCTGAGGCTCATTCCTCTAGAGCTCATCTGTTACTTTTTTCTTTATTTCAAAATTAAAAAAAATATGATATTGATTACTATCATATTGTGATATTTTCGAAGCGCGTAAATTTTAACGAAATACAAGGCAAATATTCACGACAAATCTGAAATCGCACGTAGATTTATTGTATTTAATCACTATACCAACACCCTAATCTATCAATGAATTGTCTTGATAATTTCTCAAATGAAGAGCCATGATTATTTTCGCGGGTCATCTGTTAATTATGTATTAGAAACAATCATCAGCGAGTGAAATTTTATCTCATTTGTGCAATTTGTTTATGACCTATTAATAACAGGCCACCATTTGTTGGTACTGGAAATGTAAGAGTGGTGGTTAAAGTCGTTATAAAGTTGTTTGACTTATAGTGTGAACAATTCATTTGAATACATGTTTTATATTGGCTCCGCCCCTTGCGCTTTTCGAGTTGTTAACAAGTTGTATATAAGTTTATACGTTATTGTTATAGTGACGAGATTTGTTATATATCAATTACCTAAACTTATTAAAGACTAACCGTGTTACTTGGGCTGCTACAGCTCGTTTCTTTTCACTGAGTCGTATGCCGCCTGAAGTCCACAAACAGATGGTGAGTCGATAAGTTGTACTCCCGGAACTTATCGAGGATCTGTCGCAGGGCGAAAATTTGATCCGTCGTGGAACGCCCTTGTCGAAAACCAGCCTGGTATTCGCCAACAAAGGATTCCGTTAGCGGTCTCAATCTGAAGAACAGGATACGGGAGAGCACTTAATATGCGGAGTTGAGTGACGTTATCCCTCGATAGTTGCCACAATCCAATCGATGGCCCTTCTTATAGATAGGGCATATGAGGCCTTCCAACCAGTCGTTCGGCATTCGTTCGTCCGCCCAGATGCTTAGTATTATCTGGTGGATCGCATAGCCGCTCGCTTCCCGCTTTTAGGAGTTCGGCCGGAATACCGTCTTTCCCAGCGGCCTTGCCGTTTTTCAGCTCACTAATCGCCTTTTTCACCTCCTCATGTGTCGGTGGCTCCACAGCTTGTTCGTCACTCATAATCGTCATCCTGTTCCTGCTCTGCTCATCCGGCTCCTCACCGTTCAATAGCGCCTGAAAATGCTTCTATTTTCGGCAGCTCTTGCCACCCTGTACCTCTCTCTGTTCTGACGCGTAGCCGCAGTGAGCATGCGGCTCCTGGCACGGTTCTTCTCATCTGTCGCTCTCTGGCACTTAGCATCGAACCAGCCGTTAGACTGTCTTCCACGCGTCGTACCTACCACCTCTCTCGTAGTCGTTTGGATGGCGCCGTGAATACTGCTCCACAGCCCATTTATGTCTTCCACTCCTTCCTCCTGCTGTTCTGCGATCCGTTGATCCAGCTCTCTGGCGTATTCTGCTGCCACGTCATCAGCTTTCAACCGCTGAATGTTGAAACGCGTCGTCCTCTCTGTGCGAGATTTCAGCACGTTCGACAACCGTGCGCGGATCATACAAACGACGAGATAATGTTTGGTCCCCGAAAAGACCTAACATCAGTAACACCCGAAAAGTGCCGACCGTCAATCAGTACGTGATCGATCTGGGAGCAGGCTTCTCCATTTGGATGCCTCCAGGTGTGCTTCCGAATATTCAAACGTCGAATTCCTCTGGCCGCGGCAAAGTTTATCAGCCTCAGGCCGTTTTCATTGGTTGACGAGTGGAGGCTATGCCTTCCAATGACCGGACGGAAGAATTCCTCCCTCCCAACCTGTGCATTTGCGTCTCCGATGACGACTTTTACGTCGTGTTTTGGGCACTCGTCATAGATTCGCTCAAGCTTGTCATAGAACTCATCTTTGACTTCATCGGATTTGTCGTTTGTCGGTGCGTAGGTGTTGATTAAACTTTAGTTGAAGAATTTGCCCTTAATCCTCAACACGCATATACGGTCATCTACGGGCCTCCACCGGATGACTCTTGTTTTCTGATTTCCCAGCACTACGAAACCGACGCCCCGTTCCGCTGCTTTGCCGCCATTGTAGTAGATGTGGTACTTGAAAGAAGTGCGTGCAACAGGGTCTACTGCACGGAATTCCCTTTCTCCGGAATTTGGCCACGGAACCTCCTGAATCGCTGCGATTTCGACTCCCTGCCGCTGTAGTTCTCGAGCAAGCAAGCCAGCCCGCGCCGGTTCATTGAGAGATCGGACGTTCCAAGTACCCAATTTCCAATCGTTTACCTTAATCTTTTTCCGTGTTCGTAGCCTAGGTCTTTGCCGATTGATCCGTTCCGTATTTTTAAATTCGTTGTTCGTGGTTGATGAAAGGTTTCGGTATGCTACCTTACCAGGGTCGCGAGACCTACATCCTGCTGATGGGGCTGCCATCTTAGGTGTAGTTGGCGGGATACAGCATTCCATAATTCAGCCGCCCGCTCCGGGTCAGACGCTGTTGTACGCCGCCCCTATGGGGATACAGCCGCGTACGCCCCCTTCCCAGTCAGCATACGACCATAGTTTCCACCGGGGTTGGTTACCCGATCTCCGCTAAGGTTACTCGTATTCCGGTCGGCACCACGTGGAGGTTGGGATAGGAGTTGCTGGACAGAGGTGAATGGCCACATTAGGGTCTCAAGTTACATGTGTCCAGCCATTTGCCAACTAACACTAGCACGTAGTTCTTAGATTAAAAACATCAGTTGGGCCACAAGGCCTGTTGATGATTTTTTTACAAACAAACAAATGAACAATTATAGATCCATTTACTAATCGAGCGCCCCAAAAGCCTTACCACAAAAAAAAAGTACAAACGCATGGGGATCTGGTCACATTCGTACAGTGTGAACTAGGGCCTAGGAATTACATCCTTTGGAAATTGAAGTTTGTCCCCAAAGTTTAAAAAATAAACAATCAAGGACGAGATCCGTTTAATATTTGGCACTTATTAAACCGCCTAAATCGAATATAAACGGTTGTAAATATTTAATACACCAACAGCTTGTTGTACATCGTCGAGTTTAAACTGCAGTGCAGTTGCAACCGAAACCACAGGAAAGTTTTCGGCTCATTCAAAGACACTCGTTCGACAGTTTCGTAATTAAAAAAGGTTCCGCTGCCCCGAAAAATCGGCACATAATCCAGGCCGGCCTGGGCCCGGGTAGCCAAGCCAAGAGCTTTTATTTATGACCCCGTGCGCCGTTTTCCTTTCGAAGGCGAAATCTAGCTCCGACAGAGTGTTTTCGTCACCGCAGCCCAGTTTACCGGTTCTCAGGCACAGTCGGTAAATGGTGTTAGTGTTACACATGGTTAGCTGCCGTGGAACATATTTCACTTCGTTCTCTGGGGCCGGCGCTCTGTGCCCCTCCACCATGTGCCGCTGCTGGTTTAATACGGTGTTGCTTTCGACCTTGTCGCTGGCAACGGGAAGTCAACTGCACCACATTATGCTGTTCATTGTATATTTTGTTCAGTCAGTTGGTAAAAGGCTTGGTTCAGCTACTGGAAAAAGCACCGTTCACAACACGAGCTTTCGTGTGTTTGTGTTGTTCGGAGGAGTATATTTCTGCGTCGTACGTACCCTCAATTATGTACAATGTGTCGCAACGCAATACTTGTGCATGGTATAAATCAGTGAATTTAAAATTTATACAGTTTTAATTTATGTCAAAGGGGGTGAGAACACCAGTAGCATGTCTTCATACCAAGTGTCAAGAGCGTGGGAGGCCCTAACCCTGTGCGCTAAATGAGTGCACAGTGGCTTTTGTAGTGCGCTCAAACACTAGCACACACACACCTACACGCACACCGACGTTTTTGGTCTAAGGAACAGCCTGGCAAAATAGGAGCATTTTGTGGTAAAAGCTTCGAGACTGTTACATGTGCACGGTTTAGGTTGTCGAAATGTGAAATTATAATGTTGGCCATTATCTGCACAGTGGCTTTATACAGAGCTGAACAAAGGCGGCCCGAGTTTCGGTAGTTCTTTGTTCGAAGATAATGCAACAGCTGGAAAAAGAAGATGCGACACGGAGTGTCGGGTCGGCGCGCGGTGCAGTGAAGAATAATTGCCTGGTTCGGAAGGAAACTTCGAACGGCACGTGGCTGCCGGGATGCGCTGTGTCATTGCTGTACAATAGTTATCATTTGGCTAATTAATTTTATTTAGATCGTTATTAATTGTCTATAAGCTTCTACTTTTTACTCTAGCAGTCCTTAACTATTTTACAATATGTTATGCACATGTTGATGTAGGAAAGACTGCTTGTAATTACCTTCCACGATTGATCATAAACATGAAAATTGCACAATAAATCATTTAAATATGTTTGTCTATTTTTACTCCACACATACAACACTGATAGGGCTTCTTATTATTTACCAATTCATTAATAATGTAGTTCTAAAATAGATATTTTTTATCTCAAGGATTTAATCGTGGAAAAATTTGTAATCAATTGATATTAAGAACTCGTGATTCTAAAGGATAATGACTGGGATTAAAGTGCTCAAATCCTAACGACGTTTGCCAAGGCTACAATTCTAGATTTTTATTTTGAATTTTGCAATATTTTGTCGAATCAAATACGTATCTGCTTGATGTGTGAAGTGACAAGCGATAGAAATAAAAAGTGACACTCTCCTTTTTTTTTATTTGGAACGTACTTAAATCCTCAAACCTACTTCCTGTGAGTAATATCAATAAAATATGTCAGTTATCACAGCTTAACTTCTAGAGTGATTTCACATCTAACATCCTTATAAGTTCCCTCATATGTATGCTTCTACACTGCTTCTAAACGACAATTTTAAAGGTTATCAGATAACTCGTAACTCGTTATGCAGTCCTACGCAGTTCCGCTGCAACTCACAACGTTCTTCAGCTTGTTTGCAGATCAGCAGATATGCTCCTGATGAAACCAATCCTTACCTGAGTCGGTTGTGGAAATGTTTTTTCCTACAAATGACATCTGTTTGCCTTCCCGTTACTAGCTCCCCCTTTCTTTCGCTATCTTCTCGTGTACGGTACAAATATCACAGTCAAAGTCAAAACAGAAGCGGAAATTTGAACGGAAGTGGTATGTCATAGCCACATCCACACATGCTCGTTTATCCGAGTCTCGACAGATTGATGACCTGATAACTGAGGATCAAAAAAAATGGAAAAAAGAAAGGAGAACTCTAATTGGTAGCGTAATGGAAATCCTGTTCTACTTTACCTACGAATGAATATCACTCGGTATCTCGCTCACACTGAAATCAGTTGCATCTTTTTAAATGTCATCTTGTTTTTCTAGTCAAAGGCAGCCGGTCTCAACTGATTTGATTCGGGTGCCGATAAGCTGATGTTGATGTTGCTTGGGGGTGTTTTTCTCCGACAGAGTCTAGTGATGACTCTAGCGGTTTGTCTGCACTGAATAGAGAGACTTGTATAAGAATGATGAAAGTTTGATTGCTGCGAGGATATATAAATCCCGAACGCACATTGTACAAACAAATATCGAGCTGCGATAAAACTTTCCTTATCGCCGAAAGCGTTTCCGCCTTCCTGTCAGTTTCAGGAGCAGGACTTTACTGTTAGCAAACTTTCAAGCACATTTACAGCAAGCGAAGCAGAAAGTGCAGTAATTATGTTCTCCGGAGTAAGTTTAATTTGCGTTCATCATTACGTGTATATGAGGATAATTTTTCTTCAGTAATGCTGCAACATTTTTAAAAACCTGGATGCTTTCGCTCAGTACCTTCATGTATACGCTTGGTTTGCATATCAATTCTCACGTTTGTGAGCACGGACTAAGGTTCTTGGTTGTGTTGCAGGACTCGACGACATTCTGTTTCCGCTCACATGTGCTTCACAAAAGTTAATATATTGAGATGTACTGAGTTGGGTAGACGAGATTAATTATTTTTTAATTTAATGAGCTCTTAAATAAGAAATCTGTGAATTGCATGCAAATCTGAACTTTTATTTTATTTGAACAGGTAGTACTCCATGTCTCTGGATTAAAATATTTACGCTCAAACTATAATAGTGAATTACAGGTACTCAAATTAAAAATAAGGGTTTTGTTAGACGAGTAATACCAGGCAACACAGCATAAGTTTTACTATATATTTTTATTTTTTTTTCTTCATCTATACTTTATTTGACACGGCACAAATACAATCCAATGTTCAACGGCGCCAATTATATCTGGTAGCTTACTTTCTAAAGTATCTTAATAACTAAAAGCAAATTTTTTATCCTCGCTGCCGACTACGAGCTGAAACTAAATCTAACTTAAAGCTAGAATATTTTGCATTAAAAGCACAGGTTTGCTGTTTGATGGTTTTCATTGCCATAGGTAAGCAGCATATTAAATTAGTTCCGCTGCTGGGCCAAGATATTACGGACTGGCATATTGGGTTGTTTCCATCGGGCCTTGAGAGTATCGTGCGGGTCTGATTGCTGTTTCCGGATCCGGGGTCTTAACGTGTTCTTGTCGTTTGGTTGGATGTAGGCGGAAGGGGATAGGACTAAACTGGGGCGTGGATGGATTTCAGGAAAACGTATATAAGGGACATGTAGGATAGGTCATGGCTCGCCAAGACATCACGAACAGGAACAGCCGGCTGCCTACCTTCGGCCTGCAGGGAAGCTATTAATCTAGACCTGGCGTCACGGTGTACAGGGCATGACCAAACAACGTGCTCTATGTCGTGATAACCTTCACCACAGGCACAGATACCACTCTCCCCGAGCCCAACACGACGGAGATGCGCGTCAAAACTATAGTGATTGGACATAAGCCGGGACATCACGCAAATGAAATCCCGACCTACATCCAACCCCTTGAACCACGGGTTCGTCGATACCTTGGGGATTATGGAATGTAACCACCTTCCCAGTTCCCCCTTGGTCCAAGAATTTTGCCAACTGATGATCGTATTCTGACGTACAAATGCGAAAAATTCATTAAAGGCAATTGGTCTTTCATAAATATCACCGTTTGTTGCGCCCAAACCAAAGAGTCCGCTTTCTCATTACCCGGTATCGAGCAGTGAGAAGGGACCCACGCTAAGGTAATCTGAGTAGATTTTTCGGATAAAGCACTCAGATGTTCCCGTATTTTCCCCAGGAAATACGGAGAGTGCTTAAGATCTTTCATCGATCGGAGAGCCTCAATGGAACTGGGACTGTCCGTAAAGATGAAATAATGGTCCGTGGGCATTTTTTCGATAATCCCTAGGGTGTACTGAATTGCAGCTAATTCTGCGACGTAAACAGAAGCAGGATTATCGAGCTTATGGGAGACGGTTAAATTGTTATTGAAGATACCGAAGCCAGTGGACCCATCAAGAAGTGATTCGTCAGTGTAGTACATATTGTCGCAGTTGATGTTTCGATATTTATTGGAAAAAATTTTAGGGATCTGCTGCACGCGTAAATGATCCGGGATTCCACGAGTTTCTTCTATCATGGATGTATCGAAAAACACAGTAGAATCAGAAGTATTTGATAAGTCGACGCGATTTGGAATATTCGAAGAAGGGTTAATATTTTGGGACATGTGATTGAAATACAATGTCATAAAACGGGTTTGAGAATTAAGCTCGATTAACCTTTCAAAATTTTCAATCACGGGACGGTTCAAGAACTCACATTTGATTAGAATACGAGAAGACAGGCTCCAGAAGCGGTTTTTCAATGGTAGTATTCCAGCTAAGATCTCCAAACTCATCGTGTGGGTCGATTGCATGCAACCCAAGGCGATACGCAAACAACGATATTGTATTCGCTCCAGTTTGATCAAATGTGTGTTTGCTGCGGAGCGGAAGCAGAAACACCCGTATTCAATAACAGACAATATCATTGTTTGGTAAAACCTTATAAGGTCTCCTGGATGGGCTCCCCACCATTGTCCGGTTATTGTACGAAGAAAATTCACTCTTTGTTGACATTTTTTCATCAGATACCTCACGTGACAACCCCAGGTGCCTTTAGAGTCGAACCAGACACCAAGATATTTGTGTACCAAAACCTGAGAAATCGTTTACCCATTAATTGTGTTTGAAGCTGAGCAGGTTCATGCTTCCTAGAAAAAACTACTATCTCAGTCTTCTCCGGAGAGAATTCGATACCTAGCTGTAAAGCCCAAGCAGACAAATTGTCCAAGGTATCTTGCAATGGTCCTTGCAAATCGGAAGCTTTGGCTCCTGTAACAGAGACTACACTGTCGTCTGCAAGTTGTCTTATCATGCATGAATTTGCCAGACATTCGTCGATGTCATTTACAGAAAAGTTGTAAAGAAGGGGGCTTAAACATGAGCCCTGGGGAAGACCCATGTAGCTAATGCGAAAAGTTGCCAAATCGCCGTGCGTAAAATGCATGTGCTTTTCGGACAACAAATTGTGCAAAAAATTGTTCAAAATTGGAGAAAATCCTTGTCGGTGAAGTTTACCCGAAAGAATGTCAATAGAAACGGAATCAAAAGCCCCCTTAATGTCCAAGAACGCAGACGCCATTTGTTCTTTGCGAGCATACGCCAGCTGAATATCTGTTGAAAGCAACGCAAGACAATCATTCGTCCCTTTGGCACGGCGGAAGCCAAATTGAGTATCTGATAGTAGACCATTTGATTCGACCCAATGGTCTAAACGACGGAGTATCATTTTTTCCATCAATTTCCGGATACAGGACAGCATTGCAATCGGCCTATAAGAGTTGTGATCAGAAGCTGGTTTCCCTGGTTTTTGGATGGCGATCACCTTCACTTGCCTCCAATCCTGCGGTACAATGTTTTGCTCCAGGAACTTATTGAACAAGTTCAACAAGCGCCTCTTGGCATTGCCGGGTAGATTCTTCAACAAGTTGAATTTGATTCTATCTAACCCAGGTGCGTTATTGTTACAGGACAGGAGGGCAACTGAAAATTCTGCCATCGTAAAAGGTGATTCTATCGCGTCGTGGCCCGGAGACGCATCGCGAACAATGTTTTGCTCAGGAACAGTGTCCGGACATACTTTCCTGGCAAAATCAAATATCCACCGACTTGAAGACTCCTCGCTTTCGTTGACCGTTACGCGATTCCGCATTCTTCGGGCTGTGTTCCAAAGAGTGCTCATCGATGTCTCCCTCGACGTCTCGTTCACGAACCGACGCCAATATCCGCGTTCCTTTGCTTTAGCCAAACTTTTCAGCTTGGTATTAAGCTCCGAATACCGTAAATAGTCGCCAGGTTTACCTCCCTTCTGGAAGGCCAAAAACGCGTCGGATCTTTGCGTGTAAACATCGGAGCACTCTTGGTCCCACCACGGAGTGGGAGGCCGTTCTTTGATCGTTACGCCGGGATATTTCTTCGTTTGGGCTTGCAACGCGGCGTCGAGAATCAAGCCCGCGAGGAGGTTGTATTCTTCAAGTGGTGAATGATGTTGAATCGACTCGACCGCTTTTGAAATCATTTCCTCGTATAACTTCCAATCGACCTTCCGTGTGAGGTCATACGGAATGTCAATTGGTCGCATGCGAGTTGACCCGTTTGTAATTGAAATAAGAATAGGAAGATGGTCGCTACCGTGAGGATCGAGGATTACCTTCCATGTGCAATCCAACCGTAGCGACGTCGAACATAAGGATAGATCCAAAGCGCTTGGGCGCGCTGGAGGTTTCGGGATACGTGTCATCTCACCGTTGTTTAAAATAGTCATGTTGAAGTCATCGCAAAGGTTATAGATTAAAGAGGAGCGGTTATCATTGTAAGGGGAACCCCAAGCCACACCATGAGAGTTGAAGTCTCCCAAAATCAAACGTGGCGAGGGAAGAAGTTCTATTAAATCAAAGAGCAGCCTTTGCCCAACCTGTGCTCTGGGAGGAATATATATTGAGGCAATACAAAGCTCTTTACCTTGTATTGTCATTTGACATGCGACAACTTCGATGCCTGGAATCGAGGGGAGGTTAATACGATAGAAAGAATAGCACTTTTTAATCCCTAAAAGTACTCCTCCATATGGGGTGTCTCGATCAAGGCGAATAATATTAAAATCATGGAAGTTGAGATCAATATTTGAAGTAAGCCAAGTTTCACAAAGGGAAAATGCATCGCATTTGTTTTTATTTATCAAAACTTTAAACGAATCATTTTTTGGTAAAATACTTCTACAATTCCACTGTAAGACAGAGATAGAATCCTTCATATACGCAGTTGAATTAGGCATCGAAGGATACAATCGCTGCAAGGAGGGGCCATTGGACAGTCAACTGCTTCAAAAATGATCTAACTGTTGGGAGGAATGCTGTAAGAAAAATTCTAATTGGATCGGGTACATTGAAATTTTCAAAAATCCAGTCCACAATGTCAGAGTTTGTTTCATCAACTGGATGTGCAAAAGGAACAACTGGGGTTTTAGATGTTCCTGGCAGTGCTGGGAACTCCTTCTGGGACTTTAAATTTGCAAGCCCAGGAGGAGTTTGCTTCGGTTTTTCCGCAGCACTGTTTGGTTTGTTCGTACTTTTCATTACACTTTGGGAAATCTTAGGACCTTTACGGGGAAGTTTAGGAGAAGAAACTTTTTTCCTCTTCTCAGACTCCCCAGGATTGGCATAAGATGTTCCCGCTCGTCAGAATCGGTTTCATCAGAGGACAACAGATCAAAGGGGTTCGTTGTTATGGTAGAAGTGGTCACGGTCTTCTTCAGCATCTCAGCATAAGAACGCTTTGAACGCTCCTTAAGTGACCGCTTGATTTTATCTCTGCGCTGCATGTACACCGGGCATGTGGAGAGCTCATGCTGGTTTTCCCCACAGTGAATACATTTTTCAGCATTAACACTGCAAGAATCTTCCGCATGAGTCTCCCCACACTTGCTACATCGTGCCTTATTGCAGCAGTAGGCGGCTGTGTGGCCTAACTGCTTGCAATTGGTGCAATTCATAACACGGGGTACATACAATCGCACAGGCAGACGAACCCGGTCGATCGAGACGTGGCTAGGGAGTGCAGATCCGGCAAACGTAACGCGAAACGAGTCTGACGGAGTGTAAACTTTTTACCGCCGACGAGAGACATGGACCGCAATTGCTTACAATCCAAAATCTTCGCCTGTGTTTCGGTATTTTTGAAGCAACCGGTTGCGCTTTTTAGGATACACTCGACAGACAGACTCGAATCGGTTATGACACCGTCGATCTCCACGTCTCGTGCGGGTATGTAAACGCGATACTCGCGTGTGAAGAGCTCAGAGCAAGCGATAGCATTGGCCTGTGACAGATCACTGACCACGACACGGAGCTTGTTAGGTCGGACCTTGGAAATTTCGGTCACGGCCTTGTACCCCTTCGTCAGGTCTTTAGAAATTTGCAGTATGTTTAATCGCTTTGAATTCACTCCTGCCTTTAGACGAAAATAAACAGTATAGCTGCCCTGTTGAGATCCGTCCGGGTAAAGCCTGGGGCGAGGGGGGACTGGAGAATGAACAGGGGAGGGGGTAACAGAAGGGTCAGGGTCAGGGGGGTTCGGGGATGGTGGCACGGGAGGCGAGGGATCTATATCCATCGCGCTAAATGTAGCGCACTAGCGCACTAGCGCCGACAAGAACACGTACCTATTTACTTCTTCCTTCCAGCAGTGGTTGTCCGATCGTTCGAAGCTGCACCCAAAGCAGCCAGCAGCACGAGTACAGCAGCACCAATACAGCCACCAGCAGTGAGCCGGGTGTGAGATCACTCAGCACAGCGACACGACTCGACTGTCAACTGATGGTCTTGAATTAGAAAGATCTATTCACTGTGCACAGATCAAAACTGCAGCTGGTATTTTGCACCAATACAGCCAAAGTTGCGAGCCGGGTACAGAACGTAGCGACACAACTCACAATCTAGTTGGCCTTTAGCGCGAATAATACACTCTTTTGTTTGGCTATTCGTACACACGGACCGGATTGTAATAGAACGACCACTTTGCACGTCCGTTTCTGTCGAGTGTTCGACGCGGAATGATATATTTTTTATTTGTTGTTTTTGATTTGGCTGAAACTTTGCACATTTTTTTTTTCGTTACTTAAGGAGAAACTGAACGGAATTTTTTTCCATACAAAGTTGAGGTTAAGTTTGTTTTTCATTTGATAATTTTAACCCTCTGAAAAGCTTCAATAAATCCTTAAAAAGTGTTTATAATGCTTCATAGTGATTTTACCGAAGCCCGTTTAGAAATTAACTTGGGCACTAGTAGGTTAAGCGTGAATAAATAGCGCTAGAATTGTTCTTCTGCGTCAGCGGTACAAACAATCGATCTAAGTTTCACACACATAATTTCAATGATTCTCGAGATAACACTCTCGTGAAATTCGGGCAAAATTCGAGCACGGAGTTTGTCCTTAAAAAGTTGAACGAATAATTCTCCTTCTGGTAACAACTTTGTCACTTGAAAAGCAAAGAGATTCATCTTCAGTCAAGTAACAACACATACTGCCGTAAAGTAGTTTGGGGTAATTTGGACCCCTGGGGTGTAATGGACAGGTGCTTTATCTTGGAAAGTATTACTTTTTTGAGGTCCATGTACTACTTCATCCTTTCCTTGAACTACTGAACCCTACCTAACATAAAAATTTCATGGTTTGCTGTGATGGGTGCACCGCAAGGCCTTTACATTGGAAACATCAAAAGTTGATGTTGCTGTATGTGCTCGTGTATTTAAGTTTGTTTGAGAACTTTTTTAGTGTTTTCAGTCTAATCAGCTTTGCAGCCGCGTTTGTCTACTAAAAGGTTACATTTTGATAAAAGATTACGATAACATAGTGGAAGAAATTTTTTGAAAGGCGTCCTGTTTGGGGTGGAATGGACAGTTTTTTGGGGTGATATGTTCAGGAGAGTTTGAAGAAAATTCTTTTGTTGGACTGATGCCGCGGGCACCCGAAAAACGAACGGACAGACGCACAGTGGGGCCGTTTTAAAAAAGACGGTCAAAAGTCTTTTCTCTCTTTTCCTTACATTTTAGGGGTTAGGTGTCTTCGGAAGAATTGTTCAGAATACTGATTAGAGTTAGCTGACATTTTCATATAATTGCTTATCAAGCTAGTATCGCACTTGAAAAAATCAACTTTTTGCCTTTCTCCTAGAAAGGTATAGCAATCACTTGCAAAACCGAAGATTTAAAAGTGCTCCAAAAGGCCGAATGGCATATATCACTCGACTCAGCTCGACGAGCTGAGCATTTTCTTTATGTGTGTGTATGTGTGTGTGTGTGTGTGTGTGTGTGTGTGTGTGTGTGTGTGTGTGTGTGTGTGTGTGTGTGTGTGTGTATGTGCAGATTTTTATTCTCACTCACTTTTCTCAGAGATGGCTGGACCGATTTTCATGAAATTAATTGCAAATGAAAGGTCTTGTTGTCCCATAAGACCCTATTGAATTTTATTGTAATCGGATTTTTAGTTTAGAGGTTATGTATCAAAATGTAAAAATCATGAAACATCATTATCTCAAAAACTACACAACCGATTAGAACAAAACTGGTTTCAAATAAACGGGCTACCTGAAATACCCTCAACTTTTGAATTTTATGAAGATTGGACTTGTGGTTCAAAAGTTATTAAAAGAAACGTGTTCTAAAGACTGTTTAATCTCACTCATGTTTCTCAGAGATGGCTGACCCGATTTCCACAAAATTAGTGTCAATTAATAAGTCTAGCTGCCATACTAGTTAAGCGTTAACTGATGAATTATGATTGAACACATGGTTTCAAAGTTTGGCTGCCCTATTCGTTCCCATTTCATTTTATTACAATCGAACTTAAGCAACCGTTTTGTATTAAATTGTTAATAATACAACGAAAGTCTATTATCTCAAAGATTACATGACTTATTTGAACATAACTAGTGTCATATGAACGAGTCCTCCCTCAAACTTACAAATAACAAACTTCATAACAATTTGATATATGACTCAAAAGTTATGGAAAGAAAAGAAATCCAAAGACATTATTTAAATGTGGTGTCGTACTATTTGTACGTTCCAAATTCATTGATTCCTTGCGATGTGTTTCAAGTCTGCAAATGCACGACGAATCGGCCATAGGATATGATCAAAGTCAAATAACAAATCGTTCGAAATGATTGGTTTTATCGAAATGACTACATCCTCGACTTTTGGCTTCTGTACATCGCCTTAATTCTGAATATATTCATATTGGGTGGTATTCGGTCATTTTCAGCAGATTTGGCATCAATCTGACACCGGTAATACCCATTTTGGGAGGTATTTAGTTATTTTGGTTGTTTTCGAGAAACTAAAAGTGGTCGTCTTTAAAGTCAAAATGGTGTCCAGGGTCAATGTTTGGTTTCTATGCATCATCTCGATAACCATATTGAGTATTATTCGGTCATTTTCGAATGTTTCCTAGAAGTGGGATGTCAAAACATTATGGACATAATTTTTACCACTAAATACATTTACCTGCCAAATTTGGTTCCATTTAGTTGATTAGTTCTCGAGATGTGCAGGAATTTGTGTTTCATTTGTATGGGACCCCTCCCTTCCAGGAGAAGGAGGGGTCTCAAACTATTATAGGAACCTTTATCGGCACCAAAAACCCCTACATACAAATTTTCACGTCGATCGGGTCGGTAGTTTTCGAGCCTATGTGGATCAGACAGACAGACAGACCGGACTGCATTTTTATATGTATAGATTACAACATCAGTTTAGAACCTTAAGAGTGAATATACATTTATTGGATTGAAGCGTTCATGTAAATCTTTTTTTACAAATAATAAGTTTGAATGAGAAAGACTAGGTCTGACCGCTAGGTGGATTAATTTATTGCCTTTCTCCTAGAAAGGTATAGCAATCACTTGCAAAACCGAAGATATAAAAGTGCTCCAAAGGGCCGAATGGCATATATCACTCGACTCAGCTCGACGAGCTGAGCATTTTCTGTATGTGTGTGTGTGTGTATGTGCAGATTTTTATTCTCACTCACTTTGCTCAGAGATGGCTGGACGGATTTTAATGAAATTAATTGCAAATGGAAGGTCTTATGGTCCCATAAGACCCTATTCAATTTTATTGTGGATTTTTAGTTTAGATGTATCAGTTCAGATGTATCAAAATGTAAAAATCATGAAACATCATTATCTCTGAAACCTCACAACCGATTTGAACAAAATTGGTTTCAAATGAACGGGCTACCTGAAAAACCCTTAACTTTTGAATTTTATAGAGATTGGACTTGTGGTTCAAAAGTTATGAACAGAAACGTGTTCTGAAGACTGTTTAATCTCACTCATGTTTCTCAGAGATGGCTGGACCGAGTTTCATAAAATCAGTGTCAAATGGAAGGTCTAGTTGCCCCATAAGACCCTTTTGATTTGTTTTGCAACCGGACTATTACTTTGCCTGTTATGTTTAAAAATGTGAAATCCAGCTATTAAAAGGAACATATTCCGAAGACTACTTGAACTCACTCACTTTTCACAGAGATGGCTGACCCGATTTCCACAAAATTAGTGTCAAATGATAAGTCTAGCTGCCTTATAACACCCTATTGAATTTTACTGTAATCGAACCGTAACTTCATCTGTAATGTACCGAAATGTGAGAATCACGAAACTTCATTATCTCAGAAACTACACAACCGAACATAACTAGTGTCATACGAACGAGTCATCTCTCAAACTTACAAATATCAAACTTCATAACAATTTTTTTTCTTCATCTAAATAACACTTCAATATGTGGCTCAAAAGTTATGGAAAGAAAAGAAATTCAAAGACTGTTTGAAACTATACCTGCTTTGATCGATATATATATTTCATCGAAATGACAGCATCCTCGACTTTTGGCTCCTGTACATCGCCTTAATTCTGAATCTATTCATATTGGGTGGTATTCGGTCTTTTTCAGCAGATTTTCTGGTATCAATCTGACACCGGAAATACTCATATTGGGATGGATTTAGTTATTTTGGAAGTTTTCCAGAAACTAAAAGTGGTCGTCTTTAAATTCAAAATGGTGTCCAGGGTCAATGTTTGCTTTCTATGCATCATCTCGATTACGGAAATATCCATGTTGAGTATTTTCGACTGTTTCCTAGAAGTTGCCATTTAGCAATTCATAATGGTGCCTGAGGTCAATTGTTTGCTCATTGCATCATTCTGGTTCCAGAGATACTCATATTGGATGGTATTTGGTTATTTTAGGCTGTTTTTCACAAACCGGAAGTCGCCATCTTGGATTTCAAAGTGGTATTTAAGATAATTTCTGGCCACTGAGCGTCATTATGGTTTAAGAAACACCCATATTGGGTGTTATTCGATCATTTTCGGCTGTTTCCCAGGAACCGGAAGTCGCCAGACTAGAATCTAAAATGGGGTCTGTGATTGATTTCAGATGCTGCTTCAGAATTTAGATTGATTTCAGCTGCTGTGTATCATTCTAGATCCGGAGATACTCATGCTAGATTGAAATCGTCCATTTTTGGTTGTTATCCAGAAACCAAAAGTTGCCATCCTACAATTCATGACGGTGTCTGAGGTCAATTTCTAGCTTCTTGCAACATTCTGGCTCCGGAGATACTCATATTGGGTGATATTTGGTCACTTTGGGCTGTTTTTCAGAAACCGAAAGTCGTCATTTTAGACTTTATAATTGTCTGTGAAATCAATTTCTGTCATCTGGGCGTATTTCTGGTTCCAGAAACATTCATATTTGCTCATTTCCGGCTGTTTGCCAGACACTGGAAGTCACCATCTTAAAATTCAAGATTGTGTCTGTGATCAATTTTTAGCTTCTGAGCATCTTTCTGGTTCCGGAGATACTCATATATAATGGGAATCGTCCACTTCAGACTGTTTGCCAGAAACCGGAAGTAGCCATCTTACAATTCAAAATGTTGCCTAAGGTCGATTATGGAACATATTTCTTACCACTAAAAACATTTACCTACCAAACCATAGTTCTATTTAGTTGCTTATTCGCGAGACGTACAGAAATTTGTGCAGAAACATGTGCTTCCAGAAGAGGGAGGGGTGTCAAATCATTATGCACATATTTGTTACCTCTAAAAACATTCACCTGACAAATCCGGTTCCATTTAGTTGGTTAGTTCTCGAGATGTGCAGAAATATTTTTACAAATCATTTGTATGGCACCCCTCCCTTCCAAAAGAAGGAGGGGTATCAGAACATGAAGGACATATTTGTTATCACTAAAAACATATACCTCCCAAATTTGGTTCCATTTAGTTGATTAGTTCTCGAGATGTGCAGAAATTTGTGTTTCATTTGTATGGAACCTCTCCCTTCCAGAAAAACGAGGGGTCTCAAACTATCATAGGAACCTTTATCGGCACCATAAACCCCTACATACAAATTTTCACGTCGATCGGTTCGGTAGTCTTCGAGCCTATATGGATCAGACAGACAGACAAACTGGACTGCATTTTTATATGTATAGATTACAACATAAATTTTTTAGAACCTAAAGAGTGAATATACATTTATTGGATCGAAGCGTTCATGTAAATTTATTTTTACAAATAACAAGTTTGAATGAGAAAGGCTGGGTCTGACCGCTAGGTGGATTAATTTAGGTTTTATTTTACGAGATATTCAATTTTAATCTTCGGCAAAATTGTAGAGCTATCGATTTCATGAAACTTTGCCGAAGATACGAAATTTCTATGTCTTATCTCTGAAGAAATATAACCGTTTTCTTTAAAAGACTACCTTAAACTAGTGTTACATCTAAAGTTGATCAAAAGTGGTTAGGATATCATTTAAGTGAAAAAACTAGTTTTTGGGTAGTATTTAAGAGAACAAGGTAGTTAAAAAGTGATATTTTAAAACTATGAAAATACGAAGTTCCCGAAGAGTCCCGATTCTGGAAAATATGTATACTTGTACCTCGAAACATGCCAAAACAAATGACGTTGGGTAATATTTCACAAACATTCACAATTCCAAATAATTTGATTTTGAAAATTGACTTCATTTTACCTTAAAATCGATTCATCTCGGAGTTGGTTCGACAGAATTAACTTCTTTTTTAAGAAAAATTTGTATTTTGTTATTATCTAAAACTTTTTAGAACATCTCAAGTCGATCAGAAGTATATAGATATAATATAAGTGAAAAAACTAGTTTTAAGGTAGTCTTTTAAAGAAAACGGTTATATTTCTTCAGAGATAAGACATAGGAATTTTGTGTCTTCTGCAAAGTTTCATGAAATCAATAGCTCTACAACTTTGCCGCAGATTAAAATTGAATATCTCGTAAAATAAAAAAGTTAATTTTTCCAAGTGTGATGCTAGCTTAATAAGCAATTAAATGAAAATGTCAGATAATTCTTATCAGTATTCTGAACAATTCTTCCGAAGACACCAAGCCACTAAAATGTAAGGAAAAGTGAGAAAAGACTTTTGACCGTCTTTTTTCAAAACGGCCCCACTGTGAGACGGTGGTGTACAAAGGATGAACTGTAAAAAGTATTGCAGGCAATCCGGGATGAATTCTCTGTACACAAAGTGTTTTCAATCCCCCGCACAGTAGCGGGTTTCTGAACAAAAGTTGGAAAAAAAACCTTCAAGTCTTCCTAAAATGATTGAAAATGACGTATAATGCCAATTTTGGGGTGCTGAACTCATTAAACTTTATTATAAGATTAATTTTTTGTTCAGATCATGCTCAGCATTGCTATACGAGTTCTTTTTCAAAAAACTTTATGCCTCTATTTTTTTGTTTGGTCATTAGGGCGATCTTTTTAGAATTAGGGTTGCCACAGATCGACAATCATTTTTCAAAAATTTGTAACTTTTGAGACGTTTGACCGATTTAAAGATTTAATAGAACATTGAAGGCATTTGATAGGCCTCACAAGAAAAAATAAGAAATCGTACAGCAAAGTACATTCGTTGTGTATTTTCCCGTTTTACGGATTTGTGATTAGGGGATTTGGAGCGACGATATACAAACCGGGATTCAAAAATTCGAAAAGTATGATAAATTTTCCATAGGCTGTTGATTATCCGATCATTCCAAACTGTTTCACAGGACTGTACGGTACACATGAGCTCCTAAATACAAGATTTTTGGCTTTCCGACAAAGTGTTCAAACTTGATTTCAAAACTGGTTGTATTCTTGGTGAACTTTGGAAAATGAAAAAAAAAATTACATAAGTTTCTCTTCAAAACGAAACTTGTTGATCCAAAATCAGATCAATATTGAGGGAGTCACAGGTATTCGAAATTAAGCTTGAAATTGTGATTTTCGAACAAAAAATCATTGAACTTGCCTGGCAAAGCAACATTCAAAGTGCTGCCAAAAATTGGTATATCATCCGATTCACATGAAACTTTTGTAAAAGAAATATATCACTGCCACACACACACACACACACTGACACACACACTGTCAAACGAACACACACACAAATACTGACACTGACACTGACACTGACACTAACACTGACACACACACATGCGCGTGCGCGTAACACACGAACGCGTTTCTAGTTTAAATAATTGGAAAACGGTAATTTTTCTTATCCTATGGTGGAATCACTGTGCGATGCCTAAGAATTGAAATTATCAATCTGTATGCCTAATATCACCTTCTACTGTGTACTGAGCAACCATTGATTATATAAAACTTTTTAACCTGTCCACAACACCCCAAACACTGTCCAAATCACCCCAAACGAAATAACAGGAGTTCTCTTTAGGGGGTGCAAATTACCCCAAACTATCCTATATATTGCACAAGTTACCAGTTTTTACCATCTTCATTTCAGCCGGTGTACGTATATACTCATTTGCTTTTTTGCGAACGGGTGCATGTTGAAAACACACACTTCATCGCAAAAAGCCTGCATTCGGACCTTTTTGATAGTACAAAATCGCAGGTCCCTTGTGTTACTTCAACAGTGGAAGCAGACGCTTCTATAGACTTCGTGACTCCGTTTACAGTCTCGGTAGTCACGAACGGCTCACTTCTTTTGCCACATGAGCAGATCACTTGTCAAATCAGATATTTCTTGGCAAACTTTGAAATTTTCTACTTTCTCACTCCTTCCGGAACATCAAACTTGTGTTGGACAATGAAGACCAGTAGCCCCGGAAGCTGCCGGAAGACCGTCTTGACGTAAGTCTCATCATCCATGATGAGACAATGAGGCTTCGTCAGCATCTGGGTGTACAGTTTTCGGGCCCGTAACTTTCCCACCGTTAGTCACAATTTGGAGGCTTCTGAACGTTTTATGTATGCAGTCCCTCCCGGTCCTTGACTCTCTGAACGAAAGACTTGGACAGATTCAACTTTTTGGCATTGGGATTTCGTGTAAACGCTTTCACAACACGCTTGTGATCCAGACCACTAATAGAACATTCTTTCTGATCGCATTGCTTCTTCCGTCAGATGCTCTGAATTTCGTAGTAACGTTTAATCACACGACTCGCCGTTGACTGCACGATTCCAATTGTTTGCGCAGAATCGATTCGCCACCTTGCTTTTCGGGTTACGGCATTTTTTTTTAAATTTTAACTGACAGGAATAAAAAAAATAGTGTAAACAATACACTCTAAACTTCTTCTATCCAACTTTTTGAGACAAAATACCCAATGGGTAATTTTCTACAGTGCTTTCGAGGGGGGATCATGCCGTGTCAGAATCGGCATATTATGCAAATGCACCTCGGGCCTTTCTTCATCAAAAGTTATTTCAGAATCTAAGTTTTGGAACGAAAGTTGTTTGAAAATATTTTATCGCGGAAAACTTGAATAAAATGAGTGGAAAACTTGAAAAAAAAAATGAGTGGAAAACTTGAATAAATGAGTTTTATTGTTTTTAATAATTTGACTATTTTTGACCATTTATGGAGACGCGTGGTACATTGAAACAAATATTATAGTAACGATATAAACAATGTATGTGTATTTGTGCGTGTGTATGTGTGAGAGAGATAGAAAAAGGGACACTTCTTTGCAAAATCTTACATTGGTTATATGACTCCAGTATGATGTGGAAAAGTGGTTCTCCATGTTGGGTATTTCATCACTGCGACCAATTTTTTGATCTCTTGTGACAAAAGTGGTTAAACACAGCGCAAGTACAAAGTTACAAAACCTTTCCATGCTGGCTAGAAATTCTCACATCGCGATGTGCCAGATGTACCAATTATCATCTTCGCCAACCACGCTAGTGGCCAGGATTCGAATCCCAAATATCTCTCTCTACCCTTTCTTTCTTTCTCTATCTCTCTTTCTTTCTCTCTCTTTTTACTCTCTTTTTTCTCTCTTTTCTCTCTCTCTCTCTCTCTCTCTCTCTCTCTCTCTCTCTTTCCCTTTCTCTTTCTCTCTCTCCTTTTCTCTCCATCTCTATCTTTCTCTCTATCTCTCTCTTTATCTCTTTCTTTCACTCTCTTTCACTCTCTTTCTCTCTCTATCTCTATCTCTATCTCTATCTCTATCTCTATCTCTATCTCTATCTCTATCTCTATCTCTATCTCTATCTCTATCTCTATCTCTTTCTCTATCTCTCTATCTCTATCCCTCTATCTCTATCCCTCTATCTCTGTGTCTCTAACTCTATCTTTCTATCTCTATCTCTATCTCTATCTCTCTATCTCTATCTTTCTATCTCTATCTCTCTATCTCTATCTCTCTATCTCTATCTCTCTATCTCTATCTCTCTATCTCTATCTCTATCTCTCTATCTCTATCTCTCTTTCTCTATCTCTCTATCTCTATCTTTCTATCTCTATCTCTCTATCTCTATCTCTCTATCTCTATCTCTCTATCTCTATCTCTATCTCTCTATCTCAATCTCTCTATCTCTATCTCTATCTCTCTATCTCTATCTCTCTATCTCTATCTCTCTATCTCTATCTCTCTATCTCTATCTCTCTATTTCTATCTCTTTTTCTATCTCTCTCTATCTCTCTCTCTCTTTGACACACATACACACACATTGCTAATACCGTTACCATACCGTATGTTTCAATGTACCTTGCGTCTCCATTAATATGCAAAAAATTGAAAAAAACTCATTTTCGCTATTTGGCTATTAAAATGTCGCCTGAAGTCGAGTTCGGCACTCTGGGAATTCGTTTGGCTCCCTAGATAACCATATTGGGTAGAATTTGGCCATTTTTTGGCTAGGTTTCATGCAATCGGAAATTGTCATCTTGAATTTAAAAATTGCGTATGTGGACGATTTCTTGTCTCTGGGTAGTGATAACCATATTGAGTGGTATTTGGCTGTTTTCCAAAAACCAGAAGTTGAAACTTGGTGTTTAAGAATGGTCCCTGGGGTTGATTTTTGCACAATATGCGTTTCCCCGATGATTTCCATGCTGGGTGATATTTGTTATGTTATGTTATGTTATGTTATGTTATGTTATGTTATGTTATGTTAGGTTATGTTATGTTATGTTATGTTATGTTATGTTATGTTATGTTATGTTATGTTATGTTATGTTATGTTATGTTATGTTATGTTATGTTATGTTATGTTATGTTATGTTATGTTATGTTATGTTATGTTATGTTATGTTATGTTATGTTATGTTATGTTATGTTATGTTATGTTATGTTATGTTATGTTATGTTATGTTATGTTATGTTATGTTATGTTATGTTATGTTATGTTATGTTATGTTATGTTATTTTATGTTATTTTATGTTATGTTATTTTATGTTATGTTATGTTATGTTATGTTATGTTATGTTATGTTATGTTATGTTATGCTATGTTATGTTATGTTATGTTATGTTATGCTATGTTATGCTATGCTATGTTATGTTATGTTATGTTATGTTATGTTATGTTATGTTATGTTATGTTATGTTATGTTATGTTATGTTATGTTATGTTATGTTATGTTATGTTATGTTATGTTATGTTATGTTATGTTATGTAATTTAGGTTATGTTATGTTATGTTATGTTATGTTATGTTATGTTATGTTATGTTATGTTATGTTATGTTATGTTATGTTATGTTATGTTATGTTATGTTATGTTATGTTATGTTATGTTATGTTATGTTATGTTATGTTATGTTATGTTATGTTATGTTATGTTATGTTATGTTATGTTATGTTATGTTATGTTATGTTATGTTATGTTATGTTATGTTATGTTATGTTATGTTATGTTATGTTATGTTATGTTATGTTATGTTATGTTATGTTATGTTATGTTATGTTATGTTATGTTATGTTATGTTATGTTATGTTATGTTATGTTATGTTATGTTATGTTATGTTATGTTATGTTATGTTATGTTATGTTATGTTATGTTATGTTATGTTATGTTATGTTATGTTATGTTATGTTTTGTTTTGTTATGTTTTGTTATGTTATGTTATGTTATGTTATGTTATGTTATGTTATGTTATGTTATGTTATGTTATGTTATGTTATGTTATGTTATGTTATGTTATGTTATGTTATGTTATGTTATGTTATGTTATGTTATGTTATGTTATGTTATGTTATGTTATGTTATGTTATGTTATGTTATGTTATGTTATGTTATGTTATGTTATGTTATGTTATGTTATGTTATGTTATGTTATGTTATGTTATGTTATGTTATGTTATGTTATGTTATGTTATGTTATGTTATGTTATGTTATGTTATGTTATGTTATGTTATGTTATGTTATGTTATGTTATGTTACGTTATGTTATGTTATGTTATGTTATGTTATGTTATGTTATGTTATGTTATGTTATGTTATGTTATGTTATGTTATGTAATATTAAAAAACTCCATATTCATTTGCTACCTTAATGAGTAAGCAACATTACCAACTAGAGATGATTAACAATAAAACATCATTAGCAAATCCTCTGGTGACGCAAAAAAGTGTTGGTGGGTTCGTTGAAGTCGAGCAGTTCTGCAACCTCGTTGAACCTCGTTGACATTAACCTAATGGCACCATACTGACCGTACAGACTATACCTTGCCTCAAAGTTCAAAAGTTGACATCTCCGCAGATTCTTTTTCGGAGTGTAGAGATTCAATTCCGCGAGAATAGCAAGCGAATCAATTTTGTTTGTCAGGACCTTCGCAACGAAGATAATCTGTGCGTTAGACCTCCTCCTCTCCAACGTCTCAATCCCCAATAACAAGCAAGGGTGGCAACCTCGTAACAATCAGGGAAGCCAGGGAAGATGCCTTAGCACGATTTTTTTCTGGACAGCTTCCATGCGATCAATCCTTGTTGAACGGACACCTAGCGGCAACTGCTGATTCGAGCATCTAACGTACCAGGGCGCAGTACAAAGCATTCAATCACAGAGGATCGTGGAATCCATCGGCAATTGAGAAAATGAATCACAGCTGCTTGTTGGCTTTCGAAATGACATCTTCGTATTGTGCCCGGAATGTAAGCTGAAAATCCAAAATTAGGCCAAGACCTTAAACTCGGCTTACGCGTTGTAGAGCTTGCCCAGACAAACTGTATGGAAAGGTAATTGAATGAAGCTTTCTGCTGAAGGTAATTACATTACATTTTTCTACACACAAAGTCAAAAAGGATTTTTTCATCATCTGCGAAAATGAGCTGTGTACCTCGAGGTTAAATAGTAGCAAATGTCGTTAATGAATAGTGAAAAAAAGTGGACCCAGATTACTTCCCTGTGGCACTCCAGAAGAAGTTGTAAATGGCTCAACAAGTGACAACCCAAGACTGACACATACAACTTTGCCGGTCTGGTACGAACGAAACCATGTCACGAGCATGGCAGAGAGCCCTAGTTTAACAAGCTTGCGTGGAAAAAAATTGTGATTTACACGATCGAACGCAGCCTTGAAGTCCGTGTACACAACATCCACTTGCAATCCCGCATCCATTGAACCAACAGATTGGTTGTGACGAACTTTTTAGAATAAAAATCATGTTGGGCACTAGAAATGTAGTATATTACACGTTGTTAACAGCACTGTTTAGACGACTATTTCAAAACTTTAGAAAAAGCACATAATGATGTAATGAAGGGCACTAAAGTTAACAGCAATGGTTGAATAGCTATAATCTTTCATTTTTTCCGGTTTGAGCTTTTAGAATGCACTTTTTTCATTAGTTAATGAAGTTACAGGTTTTTTTGCCGAAGACACCTTATTTCTAATTACTTTTCGTTTTAGAGATATACGGTTTCATATGAGACCAGTCCATAGGACTCGATTTTTTTGCATGTCTAGAAAACCTGTAGCATTTCGAAGGTAACAATGTTCAGCTTATGTTTGTGTTTCAAATTTCTGCTAAAACATGAGTTACAAATAACTTGCAAGCAAAATGCAGACAACTTGTACGTCAGATTTATCGTAAACCAGCATACGAGAGTGAACGCGATAGACTCTGTAGATACAATTAACGAAAGCATTCTGTCGCGTTCGCATCTGGCTGACTAATATACGATCATTCTGACGTGCACGTTTTATGCATTTTGCTTGCAAGTTGTCTGTAATTCGCGTTTTAGATACAATCAGCAATATATCATCGAAACACACAACTTTGTAGAAAACTCTAAAAAGATAGCTTTTAAACAGACCGAGTTATTGCCAAAAAATGAGCTCAAAAGTGTGAGCTCCAATCTCCAAATACTAAAGAAGTTTTGTACATAAAAAGGCCTCAAAAATTCACAGTAAGAATGAGTTCGAAATGATGTTTCCTGTAAAGTTATAAAAACTTTTTTCATGACACTTTTCCTATAGCTTCTTTTTCTTTGGAGATATAACGTCATTGTTTTTGCACGTCCTCAGATCATAGTTAAGCAAAAACTAGGATGCATGGGATGAATGATTTAGGATCTAGGTTTGGTCCATAATAGACCATTTTACGAACTGACAGATGTCACAGATCCTGCTGATATTGATGCTGCTTTTATGTGCGTTGTCAGCGGTTCTGAGCTTTCTGTCAAAATTTCATTCATGAATTGAGTTCAGAAACGTCTCGTAAAATGGTCTATTAGTTAATGAAGTATTTCATCCATGCAGCGTTGCCAAGTCGATTTCATCGATAGCAAAGGAAAAAATGTGATAATTATTTCGTGAGATAACAGGTAATTAATTCGGATGAAATCTCTGAGGTACGCAACGCCTGAGGTGACAAAATTATGCAAAAAGTGATGACCTTTCTGCGAGAAGGAGAAAATAAAATCTAGATAAATCTGGATCATTTTCAAAAAATCTGTAATATTGAACATGAAATCTAGCTATCTGAATACATGTTAAAAATTGGGTTAATCCAGTCAAATCTTGATACCTGGCTACGCTGCATCCATATAAACAAAAACGCTAGGGTAATAAATTACGTTCAATTTATAAGCGTAATAAAAGCAGAGAAGCAGTAAGTCAATCAGAACCGGAAGATAACACAAGCGACTTGTCAAAGTTGTCAACGTGTCCTATTTACCTGTTTATATTCATATACATTGACAAAACGCATCACAATTTAGTGAGTTGTGAGTTGAAAAATAAAACACAACTTTTATACTGGCCAACAGTTTACCGAGCTAATCGGATTTCTGCGCCTCTGCTTGCTTAGTCCTGTATGTAACCAGGAAAAGAGAGCTCCATCTGCCAATCAGCCGGCATCGTAGTGCAGTAATTAGTTCCAAATGGAGGAGAGTTAACTTTCTGTTCGTGATCTTCATCCGGAGTATCGTGGTATACGGCACTCCGCTCGTTTTTATCGATGACAACGTCGATAAGACGCGTGCCAACGGGACAAAGAAAACGAAGTGCTAGAGAGCAAAAGTTTTCCAATATCTAATAAACTTTTGTCAAGTAGGACTTGCTGTTCTATTGCGAGTTTGTGTATTGTGTGTCTGTAATGACGTCGTGTGACTTTTGCGTGTTTGTGTATGTGTGTGTGTGTGGATAGAATGGATAGAGAGAAACAGTGGTAATCTTCTGGACTGTCATCTTTGGCATTGTGACGATGCCACTTGAATTCAAATGGTTGATTTCGACTGGCGCTGTTTGGCCGCGTCGTTTCAACAAATATCCCGGAAAATGCGCGCTGCCATCTCCTGGCCGGATGAGGACGAGCTGATTGGCTCTTGCTAGCTTTCCGCTGCCGCGTACGAGTCACGGTCTGCGTGTAATCCCTTGAGGTGAAGCGTGATAAGAGAAGAGTACGGCACGGAGATAACTTGGTCTAGGACGGTCAGGAACTGGGTTGGGGTTGAAATATTTCTAGGATTCATTTTTATGGTCGTTCAGCTACGATGAAACGAAAAAGCTACCTCTTCTGGGCTGTTAGTCACAGAGTTATTCGTCACAGAGTTATTCTTTTCGGCTGGACACGCGGCGGCAGGGGTTTTCGCAGCGGAGGTGAAAAACCTGCGGCAGCGAGACGGACGGAATAAGTCAGACATATTGCGTCTATCATCTTTCATAAGATAAGATAGGGGAATTAAGAGTCGTGCTGAGATAAAATGGGAGGAAATCATAAATATACATTTGTGCTTCTGTTGCAAGCTGTTTTCCCTTCATCTTTCGCTTCCCTTTTATTTCTTCGTTAGAGAGTGGGAGAATCACCGTGGCTGCCCCGTCGTTGTCCTCGTTGTCATCGTGCTTGGGATTTTCTTATGTTCCAATCCAAAGCTGCCATCGTCTGTGGTACTTGAATCGCCGTGAAAGTGTATCATCTCAGGATGGTCCTTGACGGTGTTGTATACTGCTGACGGCGTTACTCCGCTTTCTAGGAGAGCTTTAGCAGAACGAAGAAACTATACGTGGTGAGTGTCGGTTTGCTGCGTTTCTCTAGGAACCGGTCGGTACGGCTGCTTCGCTAGCAATAGTTATCCTGCTGGAACGGTGGGGATCAGAACATGTAATTTGAAAAGAAGTACCACTTCATCATTGACCGTGAACGTTTCGGACAACTGCTGCCAAGGTGCGACGAAAGCTGAAAATAAGTGCATGTTAGGGGATTTCTTCGATACCAAAATGGCCGTCATTGCCGACTGCTGGTAGAGCTTTGCTTCTCTTACTGGGGAGCGGTTGGAGTTACGCTTTAAAATTTCACTTTCTGATATAAGTTTGTTGAAGCAGGGTTGACAAGGTTTTAAAAAAAACAGCCTAGTATAACCACAAATACAAGATGTTTAAAAATAAACTGATACATTTTTCTAAAATAAATTAGTCAAGGAATTTAAAAAAAGTAACGATTTAAGGTAGCAGTATTGCCAGATATATTCTCTTTGCACCGCAAGCATTGAACTTTTCGGGGCATGAGCGTATATTAGTAGTTTCAAATTTGATAATCTCATCGTATCTCTGAAATAATTTTACGTGGAAACACTTATGAATACTATTATACTGAGAAACAAAGTTTTTTTTTCTGTTTCCAACAACAATCTTTCCTAATTTGGTTATATCTGCGGATCCTTCATATCAATGGATATTCTAGAAGCTGAATTTTAAAGAAAAGTACTCAAGGAATCCAAAACAAATATCAATTTCGAGCGGCAGTGTTTCTTAATTCGTTAAGTTTGCCTTTCTGATTTTCAATTTAACAATTCCATCGTGGTCTTAATTCTGTATGGAAAACACTTATTACTCAGACGTATTACGAGCAAAACTCGTGTTGAGGTATTTTTTTAGGAAATAAAGCCAAGTTTACTCTGATTTCATTATACGTTCTATTCCTATTTTGATCAATCTCTATTTTGATTGAGGATGATGTTGATTATGAATGATTTTGATTCTGTTTTGATGAGTTTCCGAATGCAGGCATTCACCTCTTAATTATTTTTATACAAGAGACAAGATAAAGCATTATCAGTAAATTCAAACTTTTCAGTTCCGGTAGAATTTCCCAGTTTTCTTTTGGCTATATGTTTTAAAATACTCCAGATTTAAATAAATTTGTATATTTTTTCTAAAGATTATATTGATGGTAGTGTTGTTGTTTTATGACTAATGGATAATATTTATCATTTATCATCATTATTTTTCTCTGTGTGGACTTATCAGAGACCAGAGACATTTGATCTCGCCCAGATGTTTTACTTTTACTCTTCCGTGCTTGTGTGTGAGTTTTACCCATCCGTTTGAAGCTACTGCTCTACTATGCCGAGCCTCTTCTCCATTCCACCAATATCGCTGATCTATAATTTCCTGGAGAGACTTCACCTAACGTTCCTCTTTGACTAGGTTTATTCTAGGAATGACTTATTATGTTAAGAGGAAGACGTATCATTTAAACCTCGTTTCCCGTGCCAATATTGCTGATCAAATTTCCCTGGAGTGGATTGATATTCCTCTTTACTCAGTTTTACTATACGAAGGACTTATTTTGTCAATAGGAACGAGTTATCGAAACCTGGTCCTTCTTCCAACACCGCATCACAATTTCAATTCCCTGAAAAGGCTTTGAATTGTAAACCTCTGGTCAGTTTTATTATAAGAGGGACTTACTTTTAATAGGAGGGAAGTCAACAGGGGTAGGTACTGTAGGATAGGTACTTGCGGCTATGGAGCTCCCATTTATCTTCAATACAATATTATAAGTATTACAATTTATGATAAAATAAAATGAAAAAAAAAAACAACATTTTTTTCATATACGACAATATATTCCGAGCGACAATTTCATGAATATGGAACCTTCATAAAACTCAAAAAGTTTATATTAAATAGAAAATCTGTTTTTAATGGATATTTAAGATAATGGCAACACATCTGATCAAGATTTATATATTACCTGTCCATACACCCAACACAAACAAGGTAGATTTTGTTACTTTTGAGCAACATATAATATTTTTTGTGTGTCTTAGACCGCGTATTAGATACAAAAAGGAATAACCAAAAAGTAACAAAATATATATTTGTAGGAGAGTATATAACCGAGAACCGCAATGCATGTGTATCGAGACTTCACTCGCTGCATTTGTATTGATGCAACGATCAGGTTCTTTTCTGTTCCCTTCATTCACCCCTAAGCAGAATCTCACCGATCAGCCTCTAATGCCTAACTAGAAACACCACTGTTTGGTTCTATAGCGTTTACTTGAAACGGAAGTTGCAAATATTGTTCTAAATAGACATGAATTTTGTATCATCAAACAGTCCAAGTGTATTTTGTGAGGTGATGAGTGTGTGTTTTCAACATTGAAAGAAGAAGAAAGCGTGTATTGTGTTTTTCTCTAACGCAGTTCACAGATCTTGATGTGATTTCAAGACGCATATGAAGTATTTGAAATCATCAACGTTTGCATACTGTATGACGGAGAAAAATGATGCTTGGCAGCTCTTGTCATGTTTTTATCACTACCCCGTATTCGTACAACGAACAAACTAGTACATACACCGGATGAATTGGAGATAGAAGAAACAAGTGCAACATATGCGACAGTATGTGTTGTTTCTCGACTGTAGTTGGAAAGGGAGCATTTTTCGACAAGTAAAAATTTTGCATGTGGTTGAAACGACCATTATTAGATAGTCGTACTCCCGTAACATTTGCAAAATATATGACAGTATGTGTTGTTACTTGACCAGAGAAGAGCTTTATTGCTTTTTAAGTAACAGATTTATTGCCTAAATGGCTAATTTTAAAATGCAAAAATAACATATCCGACAACACTGCCACTCAAAACTGGATTTTTTTTAATTCCTTTACTACCTTACCTTACCAAACAGTCCCAAGCCGTGGTTTAGCCTTTGCTGTGTGTAAGAGTCGTCTCCATTCCACTCGGTCCATGGCTGCAGTTCGCCAGCTCTGCAGTCTGCGTAGGGTCGTCTACCACCTGATCAATCCACCGCTGGGCACCTCTCCGTCTCGTCCCTGACGGATTGGTTTCAAGAACCATCTTTACCGGGCAGTCGATCGACATCCGTGGACGATAGATGACTCCCCAAGCAGCTCCTGCAGTTCATGGTTCTTTCTCGTTCTCCTCACTCCGTTCTCCATCTACAATCCACCGAAGATGGTACGCAACACCTTCCGCTCGAAGACCGCAAGGGCGCGTTGGTTCTTCACAAGCATAGTCCATGTCTCATGCCCGTAGACGACTACCGGTCTAATCAGCGTCTTCTAGATAGCTAACTTGGTGCGGCGACGAGTTCTACTCGATTGGAGCGTTCTTTGGAGACCAAAGTACACACGAACTCCTGTAAAAGGCACCGATGATTTTCTCTGCTGGTATCGGTGCCGGTAGTAACTAGTGAGCCCAGATACATAAACTCATCGATCACCACCAACATGAACTCGAGATGGGAGGTTAGCACTGTATTTTCGTGAACCCCTTCCTTTCATGTACTTCGTCTTCGATGCATTGATGACCAGTTCAATCCATTTTCAATGAACGTATCCGCCATCTTCACGAGGGTCCGAGCCACAATGTCGATATCGTCGGCGAAATCAAACAGTTGAACCGACTCTTGGAATATCGTGGTAATCCCCGCTCTTCTAATGACACCTTCCAGGGCATTGTTGAACAGTAGACACGGTTTAAACCTCTTCGGGTTTCAAAGGGACTCGAGAGTGCCCCCGATAGTCGAACTAACTTTGTCCGGAAATCCGTAGTCGTTCATAATTTGCCATAGCTGGTCTCGATCGATTGTGTCGTACGTCGATTTAAAATCGATGAACAAATGATGTGTGGGCACGTTGTATTCGCACAACCTGCCGAACCGCAAATATCTGGTCGGTGGTGGCGCGTGCACCCATGAATCCCGCCTGGTACTGGTGATAGTCGACGACAGAGTATTTGGGAGAGTACCTTGTAGACGGCGTTCAGCAGAGTGATTGCCCGGTAATTACAGCTCTCCAGCTTGTCGCCCTTTTTGTAGATCGGACATACAATACCCTCCATCAACTCCTCCGGTACTCGTGCTTCCTCCCAAGCCTCGACAATGACTTGTGCACGGCTCTAACCAGTGGTTCTCCACGATTTTTCAATTAGTCGCTGAGATGTTGGTCCACTCCAGCAGCATTATGGTTTTTGCGCCGGCCAATCTCCTCCTCCGCCTTCGGGAGATCGGGGGCTGAAATCCTGATGTCTTCCGCTCGTACACCAAGATCAGTTGCCATACCGTCCTCCCGCTTCACTGCATCGCCGTTTAGATGCTCGTCGAAGTGCTGCTTCCACCTTTTGATCACCTCACACTTGTCTGTAAGGACCCGTCCAAGCTGAGTGTCGTTAGCTTGGTACAGTTCTTCCATCGCTCGTTCTTCCAGTTCTTCGGAGGACCGAGTTTTGGCTGTTTCGTGCCTGTCGGAATCGGTTCACGTTCGCTCTCGTACGGTGTTGCAGCATTCTCTACCGTGTTGCATTCTTCTCCTCGACTAACCGTTTGCATTCGCCGTTAAACCAGTCATTTCTATGATTCGGAGCCTTTGTACCTAGTAGCGCTACAGCAGTGCTTCCTATGGCACAGCCATCTTCAAAAGTAGCTACGCTAAGCTGCTCTTCCATGGGTAGCGCTGCCTCCAGCTACTGCGCGTGTTCCTGTGCGGCCTCGGCATCCCGCAGTTGGTCGATAGTTGGTCGCGGCGTTCGACTGCGGCAGGTTTATACACCGTCGAGAATTTTGAGCGCATGCACATAGCTACTGGGTAGTGGTCCGAATCTATATACACACTGCGGTAGGTGAGAACGTTGATAATGTCGGAGAAGGACCTGCCGTCGATTAGAACGTGGTCGATTTGGTTCTCTACCTGATGGTCGTGAGATCTCCAAGGCGGATTTGTGGATACCTTTGCGGGGGAAGAAGGTACTTAGGACTACTGATAGCCGTTATTATTAGACACGGTATGCAGGCTATCTGGTCCGATGACCGGTCTGTACATTGCCTCCTGTCCTACCTTAGTCTCCAATGACGACTTTCACGTCTCGTTGCGGGCAGCTAGACCTGCTCCACCTGCGCGTAGAACGCTTCCTTCATGTGGGCAGTGCACGTTGATGATGATGATGCATCACGCGTTGGCGCATCTTGCCCGGTAGTATGAAGCCGGTTAACAGCCCACTGCTGGTTGTGCCAAAACTCTGGTAGAAAGTAGCCGCCCGGTGCCCGCTTTTCCATCCTGTCCCTGTAGCTCGTCGTAAATAAGCCTGTCCCATCCCGGAAAGCAAAGCGATTTGCAGATCCATGTCACAAGTTTCCAATCTTAGTCCTTTTTTCGTTGTCTAGGTCCATGCCGATTGTTCCGATCCGTATTATCTCTTACGTTGTTTGTGACATGTTGTTTGCCGGGACGGCTTGTTGGGCCTTCCCCAACTCCCTGTTTCGCCGGGGGACCATCTTGTCAGCAGGACCTTGATAAGCCGCTCTTAACATGAAGATCAGACGCTGTTTTGAGCCTCACCATCCTGGAGAACAGACGCTCGGGTTGGCGAAGCATTTCCTATACCGCCGGAGTATGGTTCATGCACCAATGGTCGCGTCGCACCTTCTCACTTAGCTATTGTCCAACCAGTTGTATCCATGTTTGAACCGGCAGTCTAGTGTAATCATATGACTCGTGGAAGTGTGAGCCGCAGCTATGTTTGACGCTACTTCCAGGTTGTCAACTCATCATTTGTAGCCCTATTTCCTTTACTAGTTTTCTGTAGATGCAATTGCTAGAATGTTCACGAATACAAAATCCGGAGGTATAAGAAAACTTAGAGAAGAAGATTTCTTAAGCCCAGAGTAAAGTTTGGCTTTGTTTCTCAAAATGCCGTAATCAGTGCTTTAGATTATCGATGTTTATTCACGGGTAGACGAATTGATTTTTTATCAGTGTCAGCACATTTTTTTTCTGATGCAACTCATTAACCTATGCTCATTGCGACGATGCATGAATTTCGTTTACCATATTCAATGACAGAACAGTGGGATGAATATCAAAGGCCTCGAAATGATATTCAGAGAAGTTTTGGTGATTATCAATCCTAGTAGTGAAACCCTGTTCCTGCGATGTCAGTATAAATTGTCGAGTGAGGCGATTTTAATTTTCACTATTTGGAAATGATTTTCATATTTGACGATCAAAATATCAACACGAGTGTTAATATTTATGCCGTCTGTGTTCATTGGTTGTTTGGTATCATGAATATCAACCTTCACATGAGTAGTATGATTATCAATATAAAGAAGGCTGGAAATCACTACTTTTGAATATCATGATAGTGAATATTCTCAGCACAGGCCGTAGTTCATGTTTTGCTCATAATATCGTTTAGTGATAAGTGTTTCTTCGTGTAAAATTTTCTCAGAAATACGATGAAATTCTCAAATTGGAAATTATGCGGCACTCATTTTCCAAAAATAAAAATTAATTCAAATGTAAAAAGAACATAAATGGCAACACTGCTACTTAGAATTGATATTTCTTCTGGATTCTTTGATTATTATTTTTTCCAAAATAATGTATCAATTTGTTTCTACACTATGTGTTTGAAGCTACACTAAAAATAATATAATGTTCTGACGTAAAATCACGTCTTACGGCAACATATATAAGGGGTACAAATTGAAAATCCGAAAACATCGAGTTAACTATCTATTTGTTTACTATCTACTTTTTAAAGCACAGCCTTGTGACGTTTACCTCAATCCATCGCACGTCTGGTGTTCTTAACTATTGCCAACAGAACGAGTGGTGGACGCTTCGGCACATCTGCATTGCGTCGCTCAACGGAGGTAGACAAAGACGAAAATCAGTTGTGTAGTTATATCTCTCTCTCTTTCTCTTAAAGTATAAAAGGAAATAAGTTCAATACTGATTGCTTCCGATTTAAGTCGAGTATCATTTGCATTTGCGTTTGCATAATTTTTTTTCTAACATTCGCTGTATTTGCTACAAGTCAGTCATCCGATTTCTTTTATTTTTGTACCATTCGATTGGAAAATCATCTATGCACCCGCTCAAACGCAGATAATTGAAGTTTTATTATTCGAGCTATTGTACTATTGAAAATTGTCAAACCTTGTTAAAATGCCGAATTCGTCCTGTGATTGGTCGCTTGATACTCGCTTTCCCTAACACGGTCTCCAGAATATTATACCTAGTTAATCGAGATAGTGCACACTATTTAGACTATCTGCTCAAATAAATCAGTTTATTAGTGGATGGCCACTAGTCCTAACTAAGTAGCAGTGGGTAGCATCAGTCGCTACAGTGGCAGCGGATAACAGCAGCGGGGTATTCGATCACTGTTGCAAGAGGATTATTTACTACGAACAGGATCGAATATTCGGCTACTTTTCATAGCGGACAGACCAATAGAGTAAATAGCATATTCCATGGTGCAAGATTTTTGATCTCCTTTTTTTGTGGGAAGCACCATCGACGTACAGGCATGTTCTCAGTTTTTTGAAAACTAAAACCAACCGTCCTTTTAGGGCGACCACATATTTTTAAGTGAAGCAGTGAAAATGAACTTATTTAGGTCTATTAAAATTATGATTTTTGAAGACTCGGAATAGGTAAACCATGAATTATGTAATAAGTAGATTGAAATCAAATTATTTCATTACCGGCGAAGAAGTAATTTCCTTTTGTAGAACTGTGGATAAACGTTTTACCAATGTTTTGGCGAGTGGTAGAAATTTTTTATCTAATGCACGCGCTATCAAAAGATTTTGGGGCGCTAAGAAACTAATATTTCTTCATTGCAGATTGCCATTTGCATGGCGTGTGGGAACAGTTCTCGTTCTGTTTTTACCTCGGTAGCATTTTTTGCCATTTTCAGATATTTATCAGCTACTAATAGCGAATTTCTATTCCACTGGGTCAGTGCAAATCTACCCAGGAATAAAAAAAAGACATTGCGATTTGCGATGCAAATGAGAAAGAAATGCCAGATAGTTGTTCACAAACTAAGCCCAAGCGGTTGTGGGCTAAAACTGTCAAATTTCACACGGCGTGTTGGAGGTGCTGTGTGGTCAAAATTGGGTCAAAACCGAGCGAATAAAGAAGGTGTTTGTTTGCAGTTAGGTTGGCTCCAGGTCAAAACTTAGAGTACTGTGGAAATAAAAAAAACCCGCAGTAAGTTGTCTATAACATACACTTCCACTAGAAAAGAAATACCAAATATTAAATGATAGCAACACATTGGATGTTGTTCAGTAGTCAGTTACTTTTCTGAAGTGCAAATAAAAAGTTTTTCCAATAAACTCTCTAACAAGTCAATAAAAAATGTAGTTTGTTGCCACTGCAACTGAACTGTTCCGTTAACTTAACAAAAACAGATGTGCTTGTAAAACAAGTGCAATGCTCAACATTTTTTGTGAAATGTTGATTTTTCTTATAAATGACACCAAGTTTTCTAGCATTTCTATCGCACTTCCAAATGAGCTTAACCCAGCATTTTCTAGTACTCATCTGCAGCAGCCCTCGACGGGGTTACACTCCCTGCATCATCAGCCAATCAGCCGAAAGAAATGGCATTCTCCGCATTCGCGCAAATCTCATCCCTTCTAATTCACTGCCATCCATAAACCCACTTCTGTATACCAACTGCAGCTGCCACAAAGTTGATTAGCTCATCCGAGCGAAAGAAATCCGACGACACAGTTGGCAAAAAAAGTCCTTCCCTTCAAATGGCTTTTTCCTCGCTATTCTGCATTCGTTATCAGCTGGGAGGACAACATGTCATGAAAGCAAACCTACATTAGAGTTTTTCTTCCAACCCAATGCATGCACGCTCACACGTTGTTGTCCACCCGCCGGCGGCTGCAACTCGAAGTTGCTGCTTCACAGTCAGGTGCAGATTTTAACTTTAAAAGGGATATAAATTTTTCTTGTTGGTAAATGTGAAAAAAGCGCCATAATCCATTTACACTCTCTGGTGGAGAGCCTGTCCATGCTCCATCGGTTCACCGCCTCCGCCAACGTTTTGCACATTTTCGGCATTCCCGGTTTCGAGTTCTGAAGCGATTTGGGTTTTATTTTATTCCATGCCTGTAGCCTTATCTAGCCCTAGATTCGCTATGATTTCAAAATTGTTTGTGTAGTGTGGGATTTTTACACTAAACCTAAACCGCTACAACCGTCCCCTGCAGAAAGCAAAATAGAAGACCGGCAACTGCTGCCGTGGCCACCTCCAGCAGTATGTGTGGTCTTTTCCATCGCAACATATTGTAGGTATATAGTTTGTGTTCAAAGCTCAAGCATGAAAACTAGTTTCGCACACTCTCCCTGTAGTAGTGCTTCTCAAAGTGATGTTTAGTTGGGAAATCTGATTTAGGATTCCAACGGTTTTGTGGGAACTTGCACTTCCTCCTTTCGTGGGACATTACTTGTGCAAAACCAATGGAAACTGCTTCATGGCCCAGCGGACACAGGGATGTATTCGAGAAGTAAACGATAGACGAACCTTTCTCCAACTCGTGTCAACATTCCAGCTTTGATGGCGCTGGGCTATGTCGAGTGAGAAAATGCAACCATCTCCTGCACTTGTCGTAAGTTGTCGTCGTTTTGATGAAGATTTCAAGCTTTCTGATGGAGGAAAATCGCTACCCTCCATTTTTCTGCACCCGGTTTGACGCTGGTGTAAAATGAAGATTGGTGCACACGAGCGTAAACTCCAGTAATATATGCCGTCGAGCGAGCATATGTTACAGCTGATGAACTTTGCCTCTGCCAGATAGCGCTTCGGTCGTGCAGCCCTGCTCGCTATATCGTCCCTGTCCGTAGATCAGATTCACAATTTGTCGTTGATGCCGTTCCTGTGGTGACGATTCGGAACTGGCGCCAGTCAAGTTGAAAGGTCTATCACCCCTGAGGGATGATCGCAGCCCAGTCCCCGAGTGCTGTGCTATTGGGATTGATTGCTTCATTCTTCGCAGATTGCCGAGCGATTGTCGTTTCGCTGCTGGGGAACGTGTTAGGACAAAGCAGTGTCGAATGCATGTCGGGTAGATTCTTAGCAATGGGTACGTTCGGTGGGTTTTGGTATCAGTGGATGTTGAATGACTGTTGATGAAAAGGTGTGAAATACAGGAGCACTTCGCGTTCCCTTCAAAGAATTTCAGATAAATGTTTTGTGATAAGGGGCTGTGTTTGTCATTCTTATATCGTCCTGCACGTCTAATTTGTCATGTCTTGGTCTTAACATGCAGAAAGGTTGATATTCCACTTTTAGAGAGGTGTATAGAAAATAAAATTACTCACCTTTCAAATTTTCCAAGGCTTTCAGGGCTCTCTTGGATGGTCTTCGCGGCTCTCCGGTTGGGAAAAATTGCTCTTTTTCCAATGTGGTGGGCAATCATTAACCAGACACCTGAGAAGAGGACTCAGGGAGTGAGATTGAGATTACTGGACCTGACCTACTAAAACCCGCCAGTCTCCGGCCTTCCTGTGTTAGGTTAAAAAAGGCATACACCTGCTTACTTCAAAAATCTCTGAGCTAATTACCTGCAGACGGGCAGTTAGCTTTCGCTTACATTTCGATGGCTGAGCCGCCGATTGATGCCTTATAATTCGAGAACGATCTGGAAAGCACCCGTATTACCTGCCCTCCAGATGTTTTCTTGAGCGCACAATTTTTACATTACATTTTCCGGTGTGGTATCGGGACCGTTCGCTGCCAACATTTTGCTCCTCGCGTTTGTGAAACGAGGGCATACAAAAAGCATTTGCTCAACAGTTTCCTGTGCACCCGCACATTCAGGACATATGGAGAAATCCGCATGCCCAAACATATGCTGGTACACCTCTGAGCTATTAAGCCTCCGACCATCATCATAGCAGCTTCAAGGGTTGTTTTGAGGCAACAGTGCATCCACCAGCATAGATTGACACCTCCAGTTTCGATTTACGTCCATATGTAGCTTAGCGATTGCGCAATAGAGAATGCCCCTCTTTTAACGTTGACCTTCAATGATCCGTTTCAACATCGATGGTAACTACCCTGTCGAGTCTGACTTCCTAGCTCAACAGCCCAAGCATTGACGTAACCTGCAACTACCAGCGGCGTAAGATCCGTCAGTTCCACCGTTACTTCATCGACTATATGAACGAACCTCTCGGTAGACCAACGCGGTGGAGCATAACAACTGCAGTAAAATACTCTGTCCAACTTGGTAATCCACGTAACCTTCGTTCGAGGTCGACAGAACCTTCTGAACCGGGACCTGCTTGTCGTTCGCATGATGCGGTAGAACCCGATACAATGGCAATGTCCAACAACAACTCAGAGGCTGCTTGGTATTGCAGCTGCTGTGCCGCGTAGCAGTGGTTCGAGTTTAATTGTGTCACCCTCACCCATGAGGTTTAGTGGCCGGTCGGGTACATGGGGTCTCTCGCGACATGCTTAGTGTCCCGTTTCCTGGTGCATTTCTTGTATGCCTGGAGGGCATTGGATAGAAGTGCCACTGCGACAGGAATGATTGTCTTTTGTAGCTGGCTCCGATTGCTTTGCACAAATAACAAGATGCTCGAACTCATTTTTTCTCATTTTCGCTTATTTTCCGTCGGTCTAGTTCCGCCACTGTTGTTGTACCAATCACCGACGCCCGGGAGGAGACTCCAGCAAGGACCCTAACTCACGACCCGTTGATTAACGGACCGGCGCCAACGGCTTTACTTCCTCATGCGATGGAAGGCGTGATCCTAGAGATTTTTCGCCTCAGAAAATCTCCCGGAGTCGGCTAGGATTGAATCTAGACCAGTTGGGTTGGTTGTGAGTGGATCACGTCACCCCACAACTATCCACACCTATGTCGGCGTTGGGATTCGAACCCAGGCGTCGAGCGTGGTTGGCGGAGACGTTACCAACCACGCTAGGCCCCCGTCTCTATGCTCGAACTCATTGATGGAGTGCAGTTTGTTGGATGTAAGCCTGTGCCCCAAATCGAAACTACATGGTTGATGAAACCAGTGACCGTTTTGGGATTAGTACTCCATACCTGGTATGGATTTGAGAGGTAATTCCTGAGCAAGTGGAACCTCGATGAAGCAAAAGCTCCGCAAAAGCAAAGCAAATGCGCTGACATTTCAGGTTCTGCCGATTTTCTTTGTATGATGAAAAGCAGAACAGTGTACAGTGAGGAGTCACGTGGTAACCGCAAGATTGGGGTAGACAAACTGTTTAGCTTGTCAGCAACCCTGCGCATGTTACCATTGAGATGCTATTTTTAGCTTTTCCCATGTACTTAGTTCGCTTTAATTGACGGATGTAGAGATACCCACAAACGGTTCAGATCCAAAAAATCACTGAGCAGATCCTTGTCTTGCTAGGCTGTCGACATGTTTTTTTCCGTCGATTTTCCAGTGACCGGGTATCCAAAGTAGCATAACTTTGTTGAGGCGGGAAAGTTCTCTGAGTATTGCAATGCACTCCCAGACAAGTCTAAAAACACATGTGGCAGACTCAAATGCCAGTAGTTGAGCCTGACTCTCTGAAAAGAATCCGATTTTGGCATGTCTATAGTCTATAGTCACCTCTGCTTGAAAGACGGTTGGCGACTTACCCAAAGAGATAGTAGGCTTTATACCTAGTCCGTAGGCCCCTGATCCAGCCTTGGATCCGATTTTTGAGCCATCCGTGTAGAAACGAATAGTGCCCGATGGAAGACTCGGACCTCCATTGTTACACACTGAGGGATCTGTGTCAATCACCCTATGTGGAACATCCATGTTCGGCTTCGTTTCCATCTAGTCCGAGACTGTTGTTACTAAATGAGTTACCTTAAATTCCGTTAGGATTCTGAGGTGACCCTCGTGCATAACTAGTTGTATTTCTTCACAACCCAAGTGCACCAGGCTCTGCTTCCTTCGTCACATGATGATGTAGAGGCGGAGTTGCGCGCAGGGCATTGGTAACAGAAAGGCAGACCAGTCGTTGAAATTTGGTAGGTTTTGCCTGATCTGTCGTTTCATTCACCAGAGCTGCGTAGGTTATACGTGGCTGAGCAATGGTTATGTAAGACCAGAGCGCTAATTGTGGTTCTAACCCCCTGGTCTTGCCGAACAATGTACTGCAAGCCCAGATCGCTGATGTTGCCTTCTTGATAGCATAGTCTAGTTGAGCAGTCCAGTTTAACCTTTTATCCAGAATGATTCCAAGATATTTGGTCGCATTTCTGAAACTCAGTCTCACTCCATGCAACAGCGGAGGAGTGATTGATTGCATTCTTCGTTTGGTAAAGGATATAATAACTTTTTTAGTGGGGTTAATGCTCAGTTCGTCTTCTAAGCACCTACCACGATAGAGTTGCATCACATTTCACCCGAACAATAAGGATTATGTCATTCGCATAACCAATGATTTCGTAGCCTAGCTGTGACAGTTTGGTAGGTAAAACGTCTACCACCAGTGACCATAGCAGTGGGGAGAGAACTCCCCCCTAAGAACTCCCTTTCACTGCTTCTACGTCGACAGACGTTTCTCCCCGTGTTGCCGATTTCTTTGTTTTGAAGAGCCAAGTAAATTGATGCAAAGGACGTGTTATCGAAAGCTCCCCTTATATCAAGAAAATCATAGACCGCTGTCTCGTTATATTTCAGTGACTTCTCGCTGTTCGTCACTAGGTAATGCAAAGCGGTTTCAGTGGATTTACCCTGTTGATAAGCATATAGAGATGCATATGCAAGGGTAAATAGTGGAAAATTCGTTGCAAATGTAGTTATCCGTAGTTTTCTCCATCAACTTGAGAAGAGTTGACGTCATACTTATAGGTCGGAAAGCTCTGGGCAATTTCCTGGTGCTTACTAACCATTGGAAGCTACCTGAAGCAGACGTCAGGCTGTTAAAGGATGCTCAATTAAGATTGAACTTGAAAAAAAAATGAGACATACAAAAATGATCACCAAAAATTCAGTTCAAATCAGATATTTCTCAAATTTTCAGGGATGTATTTGTTATGCTTTGGCATAATTCATTTATTGAATTTCTTTCCTTAAGCTGAATGCTCGTACATTTCTCTTGACACTGCTCATGAGATCTTGGGCGAGGTTTTGCCCATCTTCCTTACACAATTACTCCCAGTTTTTCTTTGAAGCTTCATCGCTTTTCTTCTACTTCTTCTTAAGTATCGCGCAAAACTTTTTGATCGGACGAAGTTCTGATGAATTCGATAGGTTCGCCTCCTTCGGGATCACAATAACACTCTTCGCTTAGTACCAATCCATTACAGGCTTGCCGAAATGGCACGAAGCGAAATCCGACTAGAACAACGTGGGACCACGGTGAGAGCGGAGGAAGGTCAGCAAGCACTTTTGCAAGCATTTCTCTTGATAAATCTGCCCGTTTATGGTGCCGGTTGTAACGAACGGCTTCCAGAACCATCCGCACTCGCAGATCGCCTGCCACAACAGGTACTTCTTCGCGAATTTTTCGGAACCTCTATGCGGGACGTCCCGACGATAAACTCCAGACCGGGGATTTGTTTGGTGTCCGCCTTGATGTATATCTGGTCGTCCATAACGAGAGAGCTTGGCTTGACCAGCCACTCACTGCTTCCGCGCACGCTATTTGGTCACCGTGTTTTGCTTGTCAGTCCGGTTTGGCGTCTTCCTGATCTAAAAACACGTAGCTCAACCCGATTCATTATCTGCTGGACGAACCACTTCGACGAATTGATCTTCTTGGCCACGTCTCGGGTGGAAAGATTTGGGTTCTTCTTAAAGTACTGCATTATCTTCAGTACCCTCTCTGGGTATTCCGTTTTCGGTTTGTTCGAATGCATCTCTGAAACTACTTGACAAATCGCGATAAAATTTTGCACACATGAACATAGCACTCTAAGCTAGTATTACCCAAAATTTAAATAATTTTTATCCACGCAAAAAAAAGTTACACCCAAAACAAAGTGTCGCATTTTTTCCGAGTCCAATCTGCAGGCATAACTACCAGCTAACCTATAGTTTGTCTTTTTTTGGAGCCGCCGGTAGCTTGATGGTGATTACCTGGGCCCAAGTCGGGCTCTTACGAAGACACACTCTTTCTTGAAGACTTGAGGATTTTCGCGCCCTTCGATGATCTCATCCAAATTTTTGAGCTGGAGAGTCACTTCTGGGTTGAAAGTTTTGACTTGCATGTTCTTCCCTAACACTCGCTTCTTTGCGAAGTTCAAAAATCATCTTGCCTGGACGAGATCGACGAATGGTACGAACGTTTACACCCAGATCTTTCAACTGGATGTTGGTTATCATAGACTTCACGACCTCAGAGTACTCGGACACGTCGGTCTTGAGAATGAGCGCATCGCTCTTGATCTTTTTCACACGCAAAAGCTTTTTAGGGCAATTTTCGAGTTTATCACTTCTGCTACTTTCTGTCCACCACGGTAGTTCAATTTCCGTCAACTGGCTTTTCTGTTATTCGTTCCTCCGTGTTGGCTCTGTTGACAAATCAGCTGGTTGGCTTAGCTCGCTCAACGATCCGTTAATGCTCGCGGGAGCCTGCTCCGTTAACTTTTTGGTTGTTTCTCTCAGGGGTAGCTTTAGGCGTACCTGCCTTGCTATCTGCATTCATGGGCTTCGGCAGTCCTCCCGCGCCCAACACTAAGTTTTTATTACATGTTGCCATCTTTGTTAAATGGGTCCCCATTCCAACTGCTAACCTTGTTTATAATGGAGTGGTCTGTCTAAAAACGGAGTTCTAGGAAAGGTCACTTTAGCTCCTTATGAGCAACTATGTATCGCTTATGACCGGCGTAGGTCAGCATAAGACATCAGATTCCACTTCTACCTGATCCCCATCAGACAATGAACGCGGAACGTACTGGAAGGTCTGCCATGTTTTAAGAGACCGAGACCCCTGTATTCGTTTGCCACTTCACTGTATCGAGCCGTTGCCCCACGGCTTTACTATGAGAGCTCGGTGCAGAGGCCAGACCAGCATTTTGCCATAGAGCGTATTCCGAACCGTATCCTCAACACTGCGACTATTTGCCATAGTTGGAACCTTGCTGGTATCCATCCCAACGGACGGGATAGTACATTTAGGTGATAGAAGAGGCACTACTCGCTCCATCAGAGCTACTTTCTGGTGCTATGGCTTCTACGGAGAATCGACGTCCCAGTGTCCGAAACCGCACCACACCCTAGGTCAGTGCCATGCGCCAACTCGTGGGGGTATGCAGCTCTGCCAAACATCAATGACGTTTGAGAAATGCTGACCGTTATTGAGAAAAAGGTCGATCTGAAGATAGGCTTCGCCATTGGGTTGTTGCCATGTGTGTTTTCGGATATCTCGTCGTGCAAAGTAAGTGCTACAGCTTGCCATGCACGCAGCGAAGTTTTTCAGTTTCAGGTCATTCTGATAACTGGTAGCGTGGAGTGTAAGTTAGGTTTGTGATTTGTCACATTGTCTTTTTAAAAAAAAAGAATAATTCCGACTGAGCCAATTGACTGTAAAATTTAGACTGACTTTATTTTAAACAACGTTTCCTAACAGACCCTAGCTCCTATCCAAAAGTGTTGACCAACGCGGAATACCTGTTGTCGTCGTTGCGGCGTCGTCGTCAACGCTGTAGTCGTCGCGTGGAGCTGTGTAAGCATTCCTTACTCGGCAGGTTTGGTCACGTTGTGTTGAAATTGTCTTTCCAAGGAAGTCAATGAATCCGTCACTCGCCGCTGTTGCTGATGTAGCCGATCAAGTCGGCGTTCTAGGCTGGGTGGTGCGGAGGAGCGGTTTGTAACTTGTATACCAATAATGAGACGCGGACGGGACGGTGCGATTGCGTGTCCGATAACGATCTTTATATTATGTTTTGGGTACATTTCGTATGTTTTATATATGAGTTCTTAGAACCTCTTCTTCACGTCATCGGGTATGTCGTTGGTGCGTATACATTGATCAGGCTGTAATTGAAGAATTTGCCCTTGATTATCAACACGCATAAGCGATCACTGGTGGGCCTCCACCTACCGACGCATTTGGTCTGTTTCCTTTATAAGTCCATGTATCACCGCCGTAGTAGTAGATGGTTTATTTGAAAGTCTTTCCCCCGATAGGATCTACCATTCGGAACTCACGTTCGGCCGTCGAAGGCACTTCCTGGCGATTCGAGTACCTACAGTTCAAACGTTTCGAGTACTGGGTTTCCAATCATTGACTCTTGAGTGTACTATGTAACTTGTAGCTCCGACGATGTGTTTTCCCTACCAGCTGGACTAGCTTCTTGTGCACAAAAAAAAATGACAAACGCAATGTGCAGAATTACAGAGGCAGAGGCACTTTTCTTGGCGCTTGTTTAAAAATATTTGGGTCGTTTTCTATTCGTTTCGCTCCGAATGTTTGACTGCGTCAACCATGGAATCCTGCTCACTAAGATAGAGAAACTTGGAAAGGCCGCTGCTCTTGTACAATAGCTGAGGCCCTATTTGGTGGATCGTACACTTTGCGTTGAGATTGGATCACAGCATTCTGCTCATTTTTTTTTTCAAATGTATCAGGCGTTCCACAGGGTAGTAATTTAGGATCACTGGTATTTGCGTTGTACATAAATGACGTTGTACTTCTCTAATGTTGCCAGAAAATTGTCGAATGTCGAAAGTTATTCAAGACAATAAGAACTACTGCAGACTGTCTTGAGCTCTAGTGACTTGTCAACGTTTTTGTAAAGTGGTGATCCGTAAACTTGTTGACAGTTAGTATTTAGAAATACTGTGTGATTTCGTTCCATAGGCAAAATGTTCTAGTGTTGTTCAGCAATACTATGGTTGGTCAAACTCTTACAAGGGTTAACCAGGTCCGAGATTTGGATGTTACGTTGCATTCAATCCTGTCCTTCAGGCCACACTACAGTGAGATCATAGCAAAGGCGAACCGACAACTCGATTTTATATTCAAGGTTCATGATGCAGTGCTTTAGATCATTATACTACTCTCTCGTGTGAACTGTTCAGGAAACTCCGTAGTGTGGTGTCCATTCTACGCAAACTGGATTGCAAGAATTGAATTCGTGCAAAGGTAATGTGTACGGTACGCTTTACTCCGTGACGAGACCCGAAGCAGCTACCAGCTTTTAGGTATGGAAACCTTGCAACAAAGACGTTTTAATGCACAGGCTGAGGTCGTCTTCATAATTTCAACTGGTGAAACCGACGCCTCGAAAATTTTGCAGCAGTTAAATTTGTGTGCTCCGGAAAGGTTATCAAGGCGAAGAAACTTTCTTTCGTTACTGCAGCGCACTACATCATTTGGTAACACGACCCCATTTGTTTCATGTCAGCTAGCTTCAACGTCGCAGCAGACTCAGTCGATTTTAACATCTTGATAATAACGTTCAAACTAATTCTCCGTAGAAAACAGGTTAAAATGTTTTTTAAGTGTATTTTATTGTTTGTGAACATTATTTAGTATTTATTTAGTAATCTATAATATCATTATGACCACCATTAATAAAACAACTTTACTAGTCTTCGGTAAAGTTGTTCCATTAACTCTTCTCCATTTTAAAGAAATTTCCATTTCGTGATTATCTAAAATCAGGCTTGTCGTTTCCCCCCAGAAAATCACTAGCGTGTAGGAGAATATCTTTCACTGCGGAAACAACTGCTCTCACACTGGAGAGCAAATCGACACACGTGCTTGAAGAGAGCAGCGAATCGTATGTATTTGAGGAAGAAACTGAAATATCTCTCCTGAGAAATAATAAATTGAAGTGAGCTTTCCCGCCCCAAGGAACATTACGTTAAATAACTACACATCACATCAAATGAGGGGAGCATCTGGTAAGAAAGTAGATTGCGTTTGCTTCACTTCTTGAAACTGAAGAGAATAAATCCAGGCGCCACTCCGCAGCATATTCTTTTGCGAGAAAAGTCGTACACTTGCGCGTATTCTCACCAGAGTGATTCACCACTTTTGATTCGACTGTGGTGTAAGCGGCAAGTGAGTTAATTTATTAAATACCACTTTCTTCATAAAAGCTGTGGCACATAATGTACGAAACAAATTTGTCGCAGACTTCAAACTTTTAGCTGCCTATTCAATTGGTTGTGGAGTTTTCTAAAGAACGCCTCTTCAAGTCAATTTTTGCAACATACTTTTTATGCTGATTTTCTACAACTTTTCAATATTCTACATTGTTTTTTGCAAAACAAAGCACACCACTTCCTTGAAAAAGTTTATTTTTATTTCTGATGTATCTTCAGTTACTGAAGATTTCCATTAAAATGATTATTTGATAATTTTATTTGATATATTTTCTAATGTTTCCCTATTAGTGAGCCTTTGTAACGGCTTCGAAATTATTTTCAGAATAAGATTTATATAATAAATTTGATTTAATCAGAATGAAATAATACAAAACTATTAATAATGATAACGTAAGTATTGTTCGATTCGAGAGATTTTGTTGGATTTGGAATTAATTCTGATTTAGACTGATTTAAAACTAATTCTTTTGTGCTCATTATACAACAATGATACGCTTGTGTCGTGCCAATTGAATGTTGTTTAAAAAAAAACATTATAGGTACATCGTCGCCAAATGTTAACGAAATATTTTCGATATTTCGATATTATTTCTATATTTATAAAACAAGATTTTAGGGGAAGCCTGAGAATAAAAATCTGTCACAGAACAAACGAATTGACCTTTGTAACTAAAAATCCCTCTAACTGATTTGGCCGCTGTTACTGAATTTTTCCGAGAAACTCGGGCATCTCGGAAACTCTAAAAAGTGAGATCAACAGAAGACGCAAATGATTTTCTATTCCTATGCATCATTTCAGCGGTTTTTCTATGCAAATTACCGTATTCATAACACATAGAAGTATGGCAGCTAAATATTTCGAACTCCTAATTACCTAACATGATTGAGATTGAGATGAAATAGTGACACGTCCAGGTTTCCTTATTAGTTGCTTCCATGTTAACAAAACTCGCTTCAGTTTCCATTCCACTGCTCGAGTTTACCGTGATGAATCGAAAAGAACTAAACCGAACAGTGATTTAATGTTCTGTTTACGTCATGCTATCATCTCTATTACATTTTATGGCAGTTCTTTGAGTGTTTTTTTTTTGCGCCGAAACTACATTTATTTGCTCTGCTTGGCAACGTCACAATCGAAGCCGACAGCACCGACAGTTAGGCTGGCGGATGCTGATAATAATTAACTTTTCTGTAGAAATTATTTCCAGATCGGATTGACCGCTCCCCACCAGGCGCGACAGTGGGGTTCGAGAGGAGAGCGATTTCAGTTACTTCCTGCTGCACCATTTACACAGATGGGGCAACTGTTGGCTTCTGCGCCTGGAAAACGAATATGAAGAATTTCTATTAAAATCTTTCCAGCTGAAGGACCACAGCTAACTTAACGGCCCGAGCCGAGCGGAGGGATATATATTTCATATTTCCCTTGGTTAATTTTCCGTCGAAATGGTGGGAATTCCGCGCGTTTCTAGGCCGCTTCAGCGGATCAACGGCGCAGGAACTTTGCCGTGAAAAGTTTTGCAATAAAAGGGATCATAAGTAAATGAGGAACGTCTTGGATCTGAGCCGGACTGGAGAATGCAGTGCTCCGTCATTTTTGGTAAGTTGCCATCCTGCGACTTGCCAGAATACTTCCTTTCTGTTCTACCAGTGTGGTATTAACTTATTTTATTGAGCGTCCGAAGTAGAGTGGTGCTTTCAGACCGAAGGGATTAAAACCCCACGGCGATCCACCTTGCAATGCGGTTCGACTTTCGTACACTATCTTTCGAATTGAACATATTGTTCTCGTTCTGAATAATGGCAATATTTAGTTAAATTCGCTCAGGAGAATTTTCACTTAGAGTATCTAGACCAGATCAACCGAAATCATCATTCAATTAACGAACAACTCCCATCCGCCGTGAAATTGTCACCTTTCCAAACAGGCGGAAAGAAACTTTCTCCTAGATTTTCTTATATTTTGTGAACTTTTCACGACCTTCTTTCAAAGAAACTTTCGCCCCACACGTCTGTAAAAATTTCTAGGGCGTTCTTTGATGCTGCTGCTGCAATTTTGTATCCCTTGATGCGATGCTGAGGGCTGCGGGTGTAACAGAAGAGCCTTTCATAACGCAGTCCAGTGCAGCCGTTATAGGATACGCGATGAGAGGGCGTCTTTTTCGCGCGCCAGGGCCGAAGAGTTTTTACTGCTGATGCTGCAGCTTATTTTATTCCTTTCCTAGTTGGTTGAAAGTTTGTGCAGGGAAAATAGGCCCGAAGGATGATGACACTGGTTGTCGGAAGCTTGGTGGGATGTAAAGTGGCTTGGATTTTGATTATGTCGGTCGGTTGCACAGAGAATGTTGAAAGAGTTTACACCCTTCTGCGAACTGAGAGCAACAGCTAAGAATTAATCATTTGTCTAAGACAATAAATTGAACTTAAATTTTCGAAGACTTTATCATTACGTTACAATTTTCAGGTTTGTAACGAAACCATGGTACGGACTGTTTTAACTGGTAAAAATTACCACGAGTCGTGCTCTTCTGCTCATACACCCACACATTGGTTGCCTTGCCCGGTCCTCACTTAGGATGAGGGACGATATAGTTAGGTATATCCAGTGCAGGCTGCGGTACTGGCCAGAAAAAGGACTCAATTTCGTACGAGCGAAGTGGAACAAAGAAGCGTGAACTCTTCCGTAGGCTGTGACCGGCCTTTGACAGTGCACTGACTGCACTGACTGCATTGTTTGCTGTCTCACTTTCTCTCGTCCGCTGCTGTTACCGTCATACACTGGACTGAACTGGCCAGACTGGCCGGGATGAAACGAAACGGTGACCGGGGATTATTATGATTATTATTTTTATGATACAGCAGAGGGTGTGAGTTATTGTTGCATTTCGCAAGTGCTCTTCGCTGTGATTTCCTGCTGGCCTGAGCCTCCGCTTCACGCAATGTTCGAGAATGTTTGCCGAGCAAATAAATGACCAGTACTGCAAGAAACGAAGGACGCTCATCCGGAATGCACATACCCTCAGCGGCGAATTGTGCACGTAGGAGTGCTCTCGAAAGATAAAAATAAAAATGGGATTAACTTTTAGGTAATTCAACAAGGAAAATAAAGAGGAAAGTTGCCAGGATAATAAAAGAAATTCTTCCGGGCAGCATGCTCTCCTTCCGGATAACGGCGGGTAGCGCGGATAAGGCTAGGTTAAGCATGTTTCTCATATTTTCTCGGCACAAAAGGCAAAGGCGTACACTTTGGTGCTACGGACTATGATCGGATGGCAGTGATAAGTGTTAATCCCACTTTACATTATCGAGGCGCAAGGCTTTTGGAAAGAAAAAAAAAAACTTCATAAAACATTGCGAAAATAGCGAGTTTTTGGAATGTTTAATTAAAATTTTTTGCCTCTACGTCAAATGAATTGCATCGTTTCTGTTCACACAGGATCGAAACCCACCACCGCTGGTAGTATTAATTCCACACGAATCGAATTCTAACCATTTTTATCGAGTCCAATTTGTACTATCGTTACCAACTCACAATCAACACGCCTCCACTCTCATAGAGACACACGAGGAAATGTAAATCAATTTCCACCGATTTGATTTCCATTTGGGAGATTGTCTGCCCATCTTCCTACCACTTCACCATCAGTTTCGCGAAATCCGCGTTGTTGTTTTTTTTTTTCATTTCTGCAGTCGGTTCGGTGAGCAAAGTGTTATTTGTTGATCCAATGGCCACTCGGACGAATGGTTTGGTGAATAAATTTGTATCAGCCCGCGGTGGATGCGCGCGTGCGGGCGAAGTACTTTTTCTCCCGACTCCCCTTCGTGTCTTCGTTATTCCCCATCACAACATTATCATCAGATAAGCGAGAGAACAAAGTCAAACAAATCGATTCATCATTCAGTCGGGCCAGCCGGGTCCCATCAGTGGAAAGTGATGATCAACGATTCAACTTGCGATGATGCCCATGTCGGGGGTCTGTGTGTGTGCGTGCGTGAGTGAGCAACTGTTTGTGAAGGTTTGTGCCGCTGGCATTGAGGATTGCATAGTGTAGATTGATTGTTTCGACAATAAATAATTGATTCATCTCTGGCTAACACGAACCGCTTTTGTTGACAGGATTTGATACAACCCTGGGGAGCGAAACTTTCATAAAATTCAATTTGAGTTGCCGCGATGTGAGAGCGATTTTAGGTGATTGGCTTCGAAAATCAGACGAAACAGTTCATTCGTGATGTTACAGAAATAATGAAGAAAATGTTGCGTGAAACAAAAAAAAAAACATATAATCAAAACAACATTTAATTGGTATGGAATCTACCAAAACTAAGTACAAATATTTTTGTGTAAAATAAAAAAAACTAAAATAGAAGTTGATAGAACAATAATTGAATGCTATAAAAATGGAAAAACTAAAAACTATACAGGAAAAATGAGCAACAAAAATTAAACATTATTAAATGAAATATGAAAATCAAAGAAAAATACAAAAAATTGAAAAGAGGATTAATAAAAATGAAAAATGAAAAAAAAAAAACAAACAGAAAATTGAATAGCAAAAATCAATGAGCGTAAATGTAACTATTGGGAAACGAAAACAAAAAAAAACAAAAATCATTATCGGGAAAGGACAACCGAAAAACAATAAGCGAAAAGGGATAAAAGAAAATTGGAAAACGGAAGGTGATTACAATGAATGAAAAATACAAAACATGAAAATTGAACAGCAAAAATCAATAAAGTGACTATGAAAAAAAAACATGATAATCAAGCAAAAAGAAAAGACGAAGAACGAGATACAAAATTTGAAAATCTCACACAAAGAAAAATGAAAATCGAGAACCGAAAAACCAAAAACAAAAACGAAAAACAAAATTATCAGAACAAAAAAAAACGAGAAAAACAAACCGAAAAACGAGGAAAAGAAAAAGGAAGAACAAAGCAAAGATAAACGAAAACGAAACGAAATGAAACGAAACGAAACGAAAAACAGCAATGGAAAATTAAAAACTGTTAATCGAAAAACTAGAAACGAATAACGGAAACCGTAAAACAAGAAACGAAAATAATAACAAATAAGCGACAATCGAAGAAAAATAAAAATTGCAGTCATAATCGGATAACGAAAACCGGAAAATAACAAATAAAAACGATAAATGAAACACAAGGCGCATAAACTGGAAAACCATAAACGAAAAAAAAATGGCAAGCGGAAAGTTGAAAAATGAAAACCAAAACCAATAAACGATGAACGATACATGTAAAAACGAATAAGGAAAAACCCCACAATGAAAACCAAAATACAAAACACGGAAAAAACAAGTGAAAAGCGATCTTTTAAAAACGAGCAACAAAAGAATTGAAAACGTGGAGTAAATATTCAAAAAGATAAACAAAACCATGCAGTCGAAGTATGGAACGTTGGAAGTTAGAAACAAAAAACGAAAAACGAGAATCAAATTACGAGGAACAAAATCCATCAACTGAGAAACAAAAAAATAAAAAACGAAAAATTAAAAACCAAAAACGAAAAATCAACAGCAGAAATCAAAAACCGTACCACGAATACTGGAAAAGCATAATAAAAAGAGAATAACGAACACAAAAACTGAGTAATGGGAATTGGAAAACAATAAAAAAATCTGAACATACTGAACAAAAAAATAATAAGAAACGAACCCCAAAGTACGGAACTCTAAAAAAAGAAGAATGAAGAACAAATAAGATTGAACGATAACCATGAATAGAAAACTAAAAACAAAAAAATCATTAACCATCAACGTGAAACGAAAACCAAAAAAAGTATTACCATAAAACAAAAAAAAGATTAAAGAACACCGGAGAATGAAGAAAACCTATAAAATAAAAAACAAAACTGATAAACGAGTAGCTGAAACCGAAAAACTAAACTTTTTAACGATAATCAATAAACCATGAAAAATAAACGAAAAACTAATTTCGGAAAGGGAAACAGAAGCGAAAAATGATAAACAATAACGAGTAAGCGGCAAAAAAGAGAAATGAAATAAGAATAAACGACAACCATAATAAATAAAACACATTATTCATCAACGTAAACTGAAAACTGAAAAACAATAATTACCATAAAACGAAAAAAAATGATTAAAGAACACCGGAGAACGTAGAACGATAAATAAAAGCTATAAAATTAGAAACAAAAACTGATAAACGAGAAGCTAAAACCGAAACACTAAACAATTGGACGAGAATCAAAAAACCATAAAAAAACTAATTTCGGAAAACTAAACATAAGCTAAAAGTGATAAACAATAATAAACAAGCGAAAAACAAACAAAAAAATGCAAATGACATAACAATAAACGAGAACCATGTACGGAGAACGAAAAACAAAAAACCTAAATTAATCCACCTAGCGGTCAGACTCAGCCTGTCTCATTCAAACTTATTATCTGTAAAATAGATTTATTTGAATGCTTAAATCCAATAAAGTTTTTTGAAGTATAAAATATGAAATTTGACGTAATTTTAGTGCTTAAGAAATAGCGAAATAAAAGAAATGACTCTTAATTTCGAACAATTTCATCACGAGCGATACCGGGAACGTTCAAATAGTACGATACCACATTTAAATCATGTTGAGGCCATATTTATTGATCAATGCAGGTATAGTGTTGAATAGTCTTTGAATTTCTTTTCTTTCCAAAACTTTTGAACAGCATATCAAATTGTTATGAAGTTTGTTATTTGTAAGTTTGAGAGATGACTCGTTTGTATGACACTAGTTATGCTCAAATAAGTCGTGTAATACTTTAGATAATAGACTTTCGTTGTTTTAACAATTTAATACATAACGGTTGCTTAAGTTTGATTACAATCAAATGAAAAGGGAACGTATAGGACAGCCAAACTTGGAAACCACGTGTTCAATCATAATTCATTAGTTAACCCTTAACTAGCCCGTCCATCTGATATCAATATTGTTCAAATCAGTTGTGTAGTTTCTAAAATAATGAAATAAAATTCAATAGGGTGTTATGAGGCAACTAGACCTTTCATTTGACATTAGTTTTGTGAAAATCGGTTCAACCATCTCTGAGGAAAGTGAGTGAGTCCAAGTAGTCTTCGGAATATGTTTCTTTTCATAGCTGGATTTCACATTTTTAAACATAACAGGCAAAATAATAATCCGTTTGCAAAAAAATCAATAGGGTCTTAAGGGGCAATAAGACTTTCCATATGACACTGATTTTATGAAAATCGGTCCAGCCATCTCTGAGAAACATGAGTGAGATTAAATAGTTTACAGAACATGTTTCTTTCCATAACTTCTGAACCACCTGTTCAATCTTCATAAAATTCAAAAGTTAAGGGTTTTTTAGGTAGCCCGTTAATTTGAAACCAATTTTCTTGAAATCGGTTGTGTAGTTTCTGAGATATTGATGTTTCGTGATTTTTACATTTTGATACATAACCTTTAAACTAGAAATCGGATTACAATAAAATTCAATAGGGTCTTATTGGGCAACTAGACCTTTCATTATTTTCATTGAAATCAGTTCAGCCATCTCTGAGAAACTGAGTCGAGTGATATACGACATTCGGCCCTTTTGAGCACTCTTATACCTTTAGTTTTTTGCAGTGATTGCTATACCTTTCTAGGAGAAAGGCAAAAGGAGAAAGGCAAAAAGTGAAATGATAGAAATGACTTTTTATTTTAACTTCAATCCTGAGCAAGGCCGCAAACATTGAAATAGTACAATATCAAATTTAAATGATGTTGAGGCCAATATTTTGATCGTAGCTATAGTTTTAAACAGTCTGCGGGTTACCATGGAACGGGTTGAAATTGATCAATTTTTTATAACAATTTCCAATTAACTAGCTTCATGTACATTTTTCCCGAAATAGTATAATTTTAAAACAAGTACTGGTATGTACTCCAGTGAACCTATAAATTCGAAATAAATTCGATAATTCTATAAGGTACTATGAGGTAAATTGGGGTGAAATTGATCATCATTGAAATCCATTTATTCTTTTGGCAATGTGCTTTTTTTCGATATGCTAAAGATAAATGATGATTTCTGTACTGAAAAATATCATTTACAGCTAGTTTGGAAACGAAAATAACGATATTTCAGGTTAAAACTTGTTTCTTTTGGTTCACGAGCTGTTCGTTGCTAAATTTGATCTTATTTGATCGTCGTTAGACCGATTTCAATTCGGTTTGTTGCAAAAGCTCAAAAACTAGCACTGAAATTAAAATCTTTGTGGTTTCCTGCGGATTCATCAGTATTTCTGTAATGGTATGGAATGATCATTGTTTAAAATTACATTTTTTGAGCTTTTATCAAACTTTACTCACTTCTCCAAATTTAACATAATTAAACCTCAACTAAGGTTACTTTAAGTGAATTCAATACTTTTTTTGTTATTTGGAAACTTGTTTGATCAAATTTGATTGAATTTTGACTGAAATAGAAGAATTTTTCGAAAATATGAAAAATTGCACCGGGCATGCAAGGGTTAACTTTGACAGGTATGTGAATCATGCAAAAGTTGCGTTTAAGGACACGTCAACTAAAAGTTCGACTACAATCAAATTCAATAGCAACCTAAGCGGCAAATAGACCCTTCATTTGACACCAAGATAGAAAGAATCGGTCAGACCATCTCTGAGAAAAGTGAGTGCAAAAAAAAGGTGCACATACACACGTACACACCCACACACAAACATATACACCTATACATGCATACATGCAGAAAATGCTCGATTCGTCGAACTGAGTCGAGTAGTATATGACATTCAGCCATTTGGATCACTTTTCTACCCTTTAATTAGCCAGTGATCGTTAAGAGAAAGTCAATATGTTTACTTTCATTATGTGATTTCACATTTTTATGAACAACGGACAAAGTTACAATCCGATTGCAATGAAATTCAACAGTGATCTATGGGGCAACTAGACCTTTCATTTGACACCAATTTTGTGAAAATCGGTTCATCCATCTCTGAGAAAAATGAGTGAGTTTAAACAACCTCAGGATAACTTTTCTTTACATAACTTTTGAACCATATGTTCAATCATAACGAAATTTGATAGTTGAGGGTTCTGGAGACAGTCCGATCAATTGAAAGCAGTTTTATTGAATTCGGTTGTGTGTTTTCTGAGATATTGATGTTTCGTGATTTTTACATTTTTATACATAACCTCTAAACTAAAAATCCGATTACAATGATATTCAATAGCAACCTATTGCGCAACTAGACCTTTCATTTGCAATTAATTTTATGAAAATCGGTCCAGCCATCTCTGAGAAAAGTGAGTGAGAAAAAAAGTTGCACATACACACACACACTTACACACATACATACATACATACAGAAAATGCTCAGTTCGTCGAAGGGAGTCGAGTGGTATATGACATTCGGCCATTGAGACCGTTTTTATACCTTTGGTTTTTCCAGTGATTGCTATACCTTTCTAGGAGAAAGGCAAAAACACAATTATCATCAACGGCAATGAAAACTGAAAATCAATTATTACCATAAAACAAAAAAAAGGTTAACTAACACCGGAGAACGAAGAACGATAAAAAAAGCTATAAAATAAAATCAAAAACTGATAAACGAGAGCTAAAAACTAAAGTTGAAAATCAAGAAACCTCAAAAAAACGGAAGACTAATACCGAAAAAACGAAAAAAAAGAGGAAGGAAAAGATAAACAAGAATAACGAAAAAGAAGAAACAAGCGAATAACGAAAGAGGAAAAAATGATTATAAATAACAATAAATAAAAGAAGAAAAACTTGGTACGAAAACGAACAAATATTTTGAAATGTCAAGCGAAAAACTTAAAACGAAACCCGAAGAAACTATGATTGAAAAAAAAGGAACCGAAAAACAAACAATGAAAACCGTAACACAAAGATTGAAAGACAAATAATCTAATACGAAAAAAAGAAAAATCAAAACCAAAACACAGGATACAGGATACAGGATAAAATAAAAAAAGATTAGCGAAAACTGGAAAAATAAAATGAAACATAAAGCTGATAAACGAGGAACTAAAACCGAAAAACTAAATATTCAAATAATAAACGAAAACCGCAAAACAATAAGTGGAGAACTAACACCGAAAAAAGGAAGGTAATAGCAGAAATCTCACGATGAATAACAATAACAATAGTGAAAATTAAGTAACGAAAAAAAAAAAAAAACGAAAAGCGTAAAACAGAACCGCAATTCTAAAAATAAACAAAAGGAAACGATAGTCAAAAACCAAAAAAACAAAAACACGAACGAAACGAGGAGTATTAACTGAAAAACGAACAACGCAAATCGAAAAAACAACAACAAAAAATAAGTGAACAAAGAAAAACGCAAGAACGATACAAGGAAATTTAAAACAAGCGGAAAACTAGAAACGGAAAACCGAAAAACAATAAATATCGATAAACGAATAGGTAAAACAGAAACGAAAAATGAAAACCGAAATAACGGAAAGTGAAACATCAAGAAACAAAAAGCAAAAAACGAGAACCAAGACACGAAGAATAAAATTCGAAAGCTGTAGAACCAAAAAAATTAAAACAAAAAAAAAAACAAACATAGGAAGTTTCCAAAAAGGAAATCGAAACTGTGGAAAAGAGTAATGAAAATCGAAGAGCGAAAACAAAAACGGAAAGCAAACCGAATAAGTAAATACGAAGAACGAGAAACGAAATCTTGAAATCCCGAACAACGAAAAATGAAAATCGAAAATTTAAAATTTAAAAACAAAAAATGAAGAACAAAATCGAAAATTCAAAAACGAAAAGTGAAAACGAAAATTAAAAACCTGAGAAACGAAAAATGAAAAAGAAATAAGAAATAATGGAAATCATTTAATAAAAAACGAAAACAAGAAACAACAACCATTAACGTGAAACGAAAACCGGAAAACAACGAACGATATGCCAAAAATAAAAAATGATTTATACGAAACAAAAACCGAACACCGACAGACGAAACCTTTAAGCGGTAAAAAAAAAAATTAATCAATGAACTGAATACTAAAATCGAAAACGGAAAAGCAAGAGCGAAAATTACACTACGAAGTTGAACGAACAACAAGAGAGCGAAAGGAGGGAACTGAAATTCAACAAAAAAAAAACGAAAAATGAAGAAACAAAACGAAATCCGAATGACAAAAGGGGAGAAACATAAAATTAAAAGCGAGAAGCTATAACTAAAAAACGCAAACTGTCAAATCTCACGACGAAATCCGAAGAATAAAACAACGAAAAATATAAAATCGTAAAACGAACAACAGAAAACTAACAATGAAAAATGAAAACATTTTATATTAATAAACGTTACTCATTATTACACAGGGACGGGAAGGAGTTTTAATAAAAGATTTTCAGCAAGACGTAATTTGTGTAGGACGCCAAACAAATAACTAGAGTTGTTGAACGAAAAACGAAGACGAATAAAGAACAAGTGCAAAAACAATAAAATGATTAACAAAAATCGGAAAACCGAAAAAAAACTTCATCGAAAATCGGAAAAAAGAAAAATGACAAACGAAATAACCAAAAACCAAAACCAAAAAACTCAAAACGGAAAGCGGAAATTGATAAGGAAAACTGAAAAACAATACACGATAAATGAAAACGAAGACTGTAAAACGCAAAACCAAAATTGAAAATGGAAAGAGAAAACGAAGACGAGAACAAAAATACAGAACCGGAGAAGAAAGCAAGTAACGAAAAGTGATCGTCCTAAAACGAGTAACTGAAAACGAAAAGTAATACGATAAACGAATAAACGATGAACGATAAACGGTAAACGATAAACGATAAACGATAAAATATAAACGATAAACGATAAACAATAAACGATAAACGATAAATGATAAACGATAAACGAAAAATAAAGAATTTAAACCGAAAATCTATTAACGAAATACGAAAACACATAACCTAATTCGAAAAACTAAAACCTAATACTGAAAACGACAATCAGAAGCGAAAAAAACATTAAAAGGTGAAACTATACATGATAAACGATAAATAATGAACTATTGGCGAAAACCGAAAAAGAAAACTGAAAAATATTAATATAAATCTGTTGACGAGAATTTAATTACGAATAATGAAAAACGAAAATCAAAGAATGACAAACGAAAAATGAAAACCAAAATATAGAAATCAAAACAAAACAATAAGTAACAAACAGTGATCGACTAAAAACGTGAATCTAGTACGTCAAAGACAAAACACGGAAAGTGAATAACGAAAAATGCATATCATATAACGAACAAGAAAACCGTTAGAGGAGAAAAAAGAAACAAAAAAACTAAAAAGAAAGACCAAATTTCGAAAATCTATACTGAACGTCTTAGCAGAGTGATTTAAGAAATCAAAAGAAATAAAAATCGGTTTCCGTTAGACTCTACTAGAAATTTGGGAAATAAATATTGAAATTCAGTCCACGCAAATATATATTTCGACTGTGACATACAGTCATCCTCAGTGCTTAAGAAAGAGAAAACAAACGAAAAATGGAAAAATGAAAAAATGGATTAGAAATGGGAAACGAGAAAATAAACGACCTAAACAGAAAACATGAAACGAACAATGAAAAACGAGAAAAACGAATAACGAGGGACGAATAATGAAACACAAAAACGAGTAGTGAAAAAATTTTAAAACAGAGGGAAAAAGCAAAAATATGCATTCTCCCGAATGAATAACCTAAAGTGAAAACCCAAATAGAAAAATAATCCACTAGAAATGAAACAATTTGTAGGTTCCGAGCTAGCACATAGACATCCAACATCCGACAGAATTGGATGTGTCCCAGTTTGGTGATAAATATAGTTGACACAGAGTAACCGTTCGTTCAATCGAAATCATGTCGATATTCATTTTTCCAACATTATTCCCCTGCGGTCTGTGGTTAGAAACGCCTACTGTGAGAGAAAGGAGGCCAAATAAAACGTGACAATATTTGTAAATATCAGACGCAGGAAAGTTCAGACATCTCCTGGTGTGCGACGCCGAAAGGTCAACCAGGATTGTTGTTTTTCGCTTTATATGTTATAAACAGCATTTTCAGCCTCCCGTTTTTTAGCGAGATATAGAAAGCTCTATGCGTGACTGTGTGAGTTAGAGCAAGCATATTCTCAAAACAAAAAAAAAAGCATTTCCCTCCTGAGCCGTGGGTTAACAAGTCAATTCCGCTCGAATGATGAAACAAAAAGCGGCAAGGTGAGTTTGGGAAAATAGAAAAAAAAAATGTTTTGAAAGCATTTTGATGTCAATGAATGGGTCCGATGGTTACCATTTTTGTTGCGGAAAGTTTTCTACTAGCGTGTTGTGTTTTATTCAGTCCAACTCAATGATGACATTTCGGGATTTCCCACAACTTCCACTGGACCATACCGGCGGAAAATGGCTTTCGCTAACGGTATTAAAAACACGTCCGCACCGGAAGCTAGGTTGATGGTCTGCGTGCCATAAATTCATCCTGCTGAAGTACCGAGTGCAGAATGACGTGCAAAATGTGGCTCAGCACTTTACGAGTACGGTGAACGGCGAGCGTAAATTACGCTTTCTAGTTTCCGTGGTGGTAATCCCGAGTGGACGGTGCAACAGTTGCTTGGCGGAGGCTGGCAGCATCACACCAGCACCACCAGAAATTGGCCACTTGAGACAAGCCGGGAGCCGCAAGCCTAGCTCGCAAGGTCGTTCCTCATTCGGACAGGGTCTGCCATTTTTCTGGTATCCGACGGGTTGCCATAGATATATTACAGCAAGGCATGGATCAGGAACGTCCCGAACGCCCTCCGGGCGTCCCGGTGGAGCCATAACTTTTCATGGTCGGAAAAGTGCTTTCGCAGCTTATTTCTCTCAGTAGCCTCTGGTCGGCCGTGTTGTACAGCGAGCTTATCGCCGGATTCTTGATGGTGACTTACGGAACGTTGTAGGCCGGCAGAGGGACTGTCACACCGCAGATTGTTAGTAAATATTAATGCGAACAAGATTAGATTGTCCCCGAACGGGACTGGCGCGGAGATTGGGTTGCAGTTGTTACTGGTGTTGTTTTCAATTTTTACTCTGGGATCGTGGTCCTTCAGGGTGTTCATCGTGAATTTATATTCAATGAGGAAACCTGTACAATGGTGCGAGGAAAAAAGATTTTACCCAATGACAATATAAGTCAATTCATTTCAGGTGAAATTATTTTAGGCTTTAGTTAGGATTGTTAATCAAGTCGACTCGAAGGACCTTGCTGGCATATATTCTCGAATTATTCTACCCAGTACCCAGTCAAGTAAGGCACCAATTGTTTATAAATACATCCTAGCTTAGTGAAAGCAACATCAAATCCCCACGAGTGTGACCCGTCGGAAAATGTGTGTATCTTTTAAATTGCATACATGCACTCTGTACCCGTAGGTCCGTTACATTCCCGCACGTTAGGCGTTCGCTGTCGAAACCAATAAAACAAACCGTTCCAAGTGCAGACCCAGAGTACAGCTATGTTAAGCTCTACTCCACTCATATTGCCCCTAAGCCTTCCTCTGCTACTTACGACAGGTAAACCCACCTCAGCCTTTGTGATATATGTTGCCTGTTACGACACACGAAAGCCACAAAACTGTCAATCGACAGGAATCCACTCGGGTGAATCTAATAAAGCTTTCAGCAGCAGCCAACCCGTCCAAACATTAGGAGGTGGAATGAGTGAACACAGCTTCCCGGTATGTTCTGGACCCTTGTTCGCCGAAATGCGCATTCGAACGTGGAATCGGAAACCGACTATGTACGGATTGCTCGGGGAAACCGATGATTAGGGTGCTTCTTCCAGTGTTGAACTCGCTCAGCAGGGCTCGGATAGGAAGCCCCCTCAGGGTCTGCCTCCTATGGCTAAATCGTTATGAACTTATTGACAGATTGATAAATGTGCCCGGTCCGGTACGATACGACCGCTTCGGTTTCCCGTGTGCGGTTCGATCCGGGTCCGCCACCGTTACCACCAACATGTGTCGAAATGGGTTATTTTCCAAATACACAGCCTGGGAAATTCGTCATTTTTACCGCGTTGAAGTGTCAGCTTGTTGGTCTAATGAATGGTTGTCAAGACAGGCTGGACCCGATAATGGCGCACGATTTACAGTTCTCGATTTTACTCGGAACTTTAAGCATTAGAATGGAATGTGGTTGGATAAATTGATATTTCCAAAAAAACCGGTTCAATATAAATGAAATTCAAAAACTCGAATTTAAAAGTAAAATTTTCCTGCGGATTGCGGATTGGATGTTTTCGTAGTTTAATTAGAATTCGATGGGGTCTGTCAGCGATAATATTAAGGTAATTCGAGATGTTTTATTCAATGGCTCGCAAACTAACTGATAAGGAAACGATTTGTCATATAATCAGTTACTTACAGCAAATAAATTTTGTAGCAAAATAGTTCTTATCGTCTAATAATTGTTTCAGGCTGCGATAAAAATATTAACAGCCGGGAAAATAATAAAGTTTACTGATAAAACACACCTCCCAGATGGTCTTATGAGGTAATATGGTGAAATATGAAGGTAAAAATTCAAGAGGTAAAACGATAGAAAGGTAAAAAGACAACAGGTGAAGTGGTAAAGAGGAGTAAATCTTAAGAGCATTTTCAAATATAAGTCGTGAATCAAAAAAAAAAAAAAAAAAAAAAAAAAAAACAAAGGAAAATAGCACAAAACGACATCTTCAGGCCGAAAGGACGCAAGCCCGACTGGAAGTGAGGCGAAATACGGTGTTATTGTCAATATTATCACAGCACTCTTTCAATAACATGTATTTCGACTCATTGTTCGAGCGAATGCTGTCCTTACTCGCTACCGTTCGTTCAGACTTGACTAAGAGAAAGAAACTCTGTTTGAGTAGACCTAGCAAACCAGTAGATCAGTTATTAGAGAGCAAGAGGCCGCCGCTTCCGACGGCAGGTCGGCGACTGGCTCGGACTTCGGAAACCACGGTGGCTTAGTGCTCCCTTGGTTCCTTGCCCGCGATTTAAAAAATATGCCCAACCTGAACGCTTTAGGAATATATTACACTTGAACTACATACGCAGTGTTAAAAATATCTGAGTATAATATAATGACTCAAGCTTTTTGTTAATTAACAAACGTACGTCGTATTTCTTAACAGACATTCTGATGCGCAATTGATGTTGCAAATCTGAGGCACATAGTCACGATAATTAGATCTCATGCGATCATACCACATCGTATTCGGCCTCGCGTCCATTCGGCCTAGCGTCCATTCAGCCTTGCGTGCATTCGGCCTTGCATCCATTCGACCTGGCGTCTGTTACGCCTTTTGGTAGTAAGCCTCGTATCCATTATGCCTCATATCCATTATGCCTCGCTTCTGTATACCTAGCATACTATGCCTAACATCCATATGTCTATCGTCCATATGCCTCGTGTCCCCTGGAAGAAGTGGTCGATAATCGAATGCTTATGTGTATTTCAGTCATTTCTTATCAGATTGTCGAGTTTTTGACATCGATCAGAGAGATCTGTAAAAAAACAATCGATTGATTGAGATACACTATTTTTTTTTAAAAAAAAAGGTAAATAACGGCCTTGCTTCCTCATGCGATAAAAGATGTGATCCTGGAGATCTTATGCTTCGAAAATCTTGCGGTGTCGGTTAGGATTACAACTAGACCTACTGGGTTGGATGTGAGAGAATCACGCCACTCCACAACTATCGATACGTATGTTAGCGCCGGTATCTGAACCCAGGCCACCAGTGTGATTGATGGAGATGTTTCCAACTACGCTAGACCCCCGTTCTAGTTCGATAGCGATTTGTTGTTATTGTTGTTTTGTCCACAGGGGTGCACAACGGCACGCAAATTAAGTCCTTATTGTCTAACCGATCACCGAACCGATCAGTAAGAGGATAAACCAGATCGACCGGCAGCAAGCAGAGCTGCGATAAATCGTAGCGTAGCAGGCGGTGATATCAAAAATATTATGCGTATTTTTTTGCTGCAACTCCCGCTCATTCGATCTCAGTTCTTCATAGCAAACGGATCAATAGAGGGAACCGGTGGACCTAGTGCTACGATTCTACTAACACTAACAGTCTCTCCCGAGCCAAGGCTCGAACCTACGGCAACTGGCTTGTTAGGCCAGCATCGTACCTCGAAACCAGCTGGGAGGGCTCGGGTCATACGTCAATGGTAATCTGAAGTGACGTGTCATTATTGTGAGACACTGATGGCGCTTTTTAGCGCCCCAAAATTAAAAATTAAAATATTTGATGTTTTTCTACCACTCCTAAACCGTTACATGGTGTTAAAACTGCAATAGTTCTACGTCAACTACGCATTTATAAATAAGTTTCAATGCTTCTAATTTGATGAATTTTATTTTAAATCATTAATTTGAACCATCCCTATTATCCAATCTTTTAAATTTGAATTATAAGATGGAGGTTTGCTTTCAAAATAATTCAAATTTTTAAAAATTACTATGAGTCGGATCAATTCATTTTTTATCATTTTTTTATTTAATCGTTACCGTTACCATTAAAATATACAAATACATTTTTCACATATTCATAAATTAAGAAATTATACTAATAACGATTCCGAACAATGAATCTTGAACAATAACATAAATTAGACATTTAATATCATGTATTGATGAAAATACAGGAAAGTGAATACTTAAATTCTTGCATTGCGTACTGCCAACCTTAATCAAAATTTGAAAAGTTTTCCAGAACAAATTTTTATTAATTTCACTGATAGATAATATCGAAGCTGGTTTTGGTGAACGAATAGAAATTGATTGGATGAAGTATTACAAATGAAAACAAAAATAACGACGCACGTTTGACCTAATTAACCTATTTAACCGAATAAAATTAAACGATCAGTTATGTCTACTCTCTCAGACATAGCTTCTAAGTTTGACCATTTATCACGTTTAAACTGAACTGTTCACATTTCTTTCAATTTCAGCTTTTTCTCTCAACATCAAATTCCGCCCAACTGCATAGGCAAGGCATTTGCATTAATAAATGAGGGTCACATCAATCTTCCTAATAAACTCCTATATATTATGCTTTCCACGTTAGCCGAAACACTTTTATGACGTGCAAGCAGATAAGTTACGAAACTCTTCGGAAACATCGTCAATCCATAAATTCGATTATATCGTCTCGTTTGAAGAAAACGCTATATTAATAATTTTTATGATCTCCACCACATCAGAGCCAGGCTGCTGTTCTGTTTTCGCCCTACCATCGTCATCGGACCATGCAAAGGAAACGAAAAAAAAACACATTCGAACTCTCTTTTGCAACTTGGCTAGACCCATCCATCGAAGCGAAAAGTGAAAAGAAATAAAAAATGAAACATGTTTCCTAAACTTTTTAAAACACTTAACAGCTTTCCATTCGCGTTCTCTGCGCTCTGGGCTCGTACCTACTCCAGCCGTAGGTGGTCCCCCACAAGCTGGTGCCCTACACTCGCTACACTCGGGTTATATTTTATGTGTGCACGGTGTTTGGTGCGGCTAAACTGCTACCCTTGTGGGTTCCACCCGGAGCCACATCCGTGGGCAAAGTTTTCCGTGAAGGGTGGAAAATGAAAGACTACATCATATTTTAGACTTGTCATCCATCGTTATCCTACACCGTCCGTAACCATCTGGAGCGGCTGCTGTTACCTAACCATTATCGGTTTCAGCATATTGTTTCAACTCGCCCACGTTTTTTCCAGGTTACAAAGTCGAGATAGGGAAATCTGAAAGCAGGCCTGTTTACCGGTAATAAGATCAATCATTGATGGGGTTTGTTGGAGATGGAATTTCGAAAAAAAATATATGATGTCTTATTTGAAAACAAGTGCTGGAACTGGAGAGTATTATCTCTATATAGAAAAGTGTAAGGTTACCGTTCGCGAATAAATTAATTTTCGATTCAGTCGTCTGTTCAGAACTACTAATCAATACTTGTTTAAAAACTGGTTCAGCAAGTGGAACTATTTCGGTTAACGAACCAGCTGTAATTAAATTCTTAGATTCCAACCGTCTTGTTTCTCTTCTCGAATTCCTTGCCTTTGTTACTTGACGGATCCGGCTGGCTCCGTCATATATTTTTCTCCTACTCTTTACTGCTGTTTTGCTAAAAGCGATCGAGGAAAAAATATCGATTGCGATTTTATAGCACTGTGTTCGATTTGCTCCGTTGGCAAATTGTTTTATCGTCTCGACACACCATACGACTCCGTTCGACTACATTTCGAGGTTGGCGCGGAAAAGCTGCTTCCGTCAGTCGATGGCGGCAATACTAGAGCTAGGCAGGCAGGCAGGCTCATAAACCCAGTTCCAATGAACCGAATTGCAGTAAATACGGCAGATTGCGTTAGTTGAGCAAGCAGTAAGGAGAAAGATTTACGACCGGAGTTCTGCTGTACAGACTTGCTCCGCCGCAGGACATTCCGCTGAAGAGGCGGACCAATTTTCCGATTCGAGTGAAGCCTAATCGGCTCTAATGAGGAAATATGACAAGCTGTCTGCTGGCAACTACCGCCTGCGGACTGAATGCTGTATGCCGCTCCAAAGGGTTCTGATTCTGGAATACAACTCGGAAATGGAATATAATACCTTCTTTGTGTGGAGCGCAATGTGGGGCTCAATTAGCGCTGGATGAGTGAAAATCGATCACCAGCTCGGGTGTGAGTGGGTGGTGCATGATGCAGGATACTCTGTTTAATAATAACTAGACCGAAAGAGTGAAGTTTTCGATAATTATGCAGCTAACACTTTCCGAGTTGGAGGCAAACTAGATCAGGAAACGACACAACAGGATAATGTTGGCAAAATCGGTTTCTATTCTGTTCGCTAGTTGCAATTGTAACGAATTCTGAAAAATGATATGGTTGTACGCAATACAATTTGGTTGTAAATTTGTCACAACTATAATTTGGCAGACACTTGAGTAATCATAAAAGAACTTTCCGTGCATTTATCTATGAATCAACAACATTTTTAGAAGAACATATCAAGGTAGAAAAAGTTGCATCACAGTAAAATAAATAAAAAGCTATATAGGGCCCTATTACAGAAGACGAGACGAGTAACTCGCCTCGCCTCCAGTTACTGTCGAGCAAAATGTTGTATTACGGCAATGAGGTATATACCGGTGAGGAAGAAGAAGACATATGTCTGTATTAGTAGCAAACAACAGGCAAAAAACACGTGATTTCAGGTTGTGACGTAGATTTCGGTAAACGAGAAAATGCCATTTGAAACGGTATTCCGCATTGCTTAACGACGCAGGTAGGCTTTTCCAGCTTAAAACTTTTAAAACTTGAGAAAAAATGTTGAAAAAATCTGCCAAACATTGTTTTTTCTACAATGTTTTTGAAGTTCCACGACATCACTGTTAACCCTTGAAACTCGAGACTCAAACCATCTTCGTACCTTTTTATATTGGTATTACGGAACCAAGTGGCTTCTTCCTCTTCTTCTTTGCTATGAAACATATCCCCGGTTGAACATTATTTTCGTCTGCCTTGCGCAAAATCCAGTGCAACCAGAAATTTTTTTTTATCTGATATTTTTATTTTTATTTGACAAAAAAACACAACAATGGAAGTAAGATTACAAAAAAACATATAAAACAATACAACAAAACTTCGTCTATATTTTAGTCATCATCCTACTACCACTGCCAAACTTTTTTTCTTGTTTTTTTTTTCACTTCTCCGAACTTCAATCGAAACAAAGAAAATTTTTTGATGATGAGATTTTTATAGAGAGCACAATAAAAACTATTTGGCAAAACACAAAATTCCTGTTGCAAAATCTTGTTTATGAATAAGAGCTGGATTTCACGATACCACGAACAACTAAATAAACAACCTAACAATAAAAATAAACACCTTAACTGCATATTCGACTATTGCGTGAGATTTTCAAATTTCGAATATATTTTTAAGATTCCACGCATATTTTTAGCCACTATCGATAAGGTTCTGCAGCCTTGAGAAATCGATAAAATTTTACGACCAAACGCTCTAACACATCGCTCAAATTCTTTTTGTTTTTATTTGTCGCAACCAAAACAAAATTGTGTCCTTGGCCGATGATAGCTAAGCCACAAACCAATCTCTCTCTCTCTCTCTCGCTTTCTAACTCTTTCTCTATCTCTCTTTCTCTTTCTCTCTCTCTCTCTCTCTCTCTCTCTCTTTTTCTCTCCTCTTTACGCTAGTATTTTTATGCACCTTAGTTTTGTTTAAAATGGCGTCCAAACTAGGAGCATTGCGCAAGTTAGTTGTAGCAGCACAAGAATGTCAGCAAAAAATTAACGGTTATAATTCGCAAAAGAGATAGTGAAAGATCGGTCAAAGTAATGAATTAAAAAGTGACTCCACAAGTCAGCGGGATCCAAAACCGTTCAAGTGTTCTAGACAGTACATCTGTAAAGAATTGATAAGAGTTAAAACGCCAAAAGAAGTTAAGAGCACCTGAATATACACCATGTTGAAATCCTAATTAATACCCATTGTTCCCAAGATATGCTACCCAACGTATCTGATTTTTTGAGATTTAGAGTTCAGTGGCGTACGAAACCAACTGGAGAGTAACGAACTGCAAACTGTTGATTGGAGGGATGGCCGTATACCAATCTTGTTACGATATCATAAAAGAACCAATCACGGATTTATCTCACATGTTTATTTTTTTCGTTAAAAATAAATGTATCTTAAAAAGAAATAAACCAGTTTTTTCTTTGAGTACGTCTACCTTTTTTGGCAGTAGTAGAAAAAAAAATCAGGCCATCCGTTACTAGACATCAACATTGATTAACAACGTAGGAGTAGCGTTAGCTAGATGTCTTATAAATTCATCCAAATTTCAATGAATTTTTGCATTGAAGAGTTTTGCCGAATAATCTTCACAGTATAGTAAAAGTGATGTAACTCACACTTATCTGTCCGATGCCGTTACTAGACCGGCATTTACTCTTACTATTTGTCAACAGTATTGTGTAAGTATTCTCATGCTGCACGTATGTCATTCTCTCATATCCAACCACTGGTTATATGATAACAAAACACTCAATTTAGACAGAGAACCCGTCCACTTCCGTCAGCCACATTGTAGTCAAAAATTTAATTTGAAACACGAATGAAACAAAACCCAATTCCTCAGTATACGTTTTTATTAACATACGGTCCATTATCGTACGCAATAATTGTTAAATCAATCCACATTGCCCAGATGCATACTGCTACGCATATCATTATCTCAGCACGAAAAAATGTTCTCGGCTAATCACAGTGAACACACATCCTCCCAGTCCGAATAAACTGCATTCAGAAAGGCAAATTTCCAAAAGAATACTCAGTCTGTTTGCTAAAACGAAAAGACAATTAGAATCAGCCCTCGTCCCAGTGTGGTCACATTTATCAAAAAAAATTACTCTCACTGACTAAGGCATCTCCTTAGCCAGAAATGATCGGAATACCACACTGCCTAGTGCCGGCAAATATTGTTCAAACAGAGCCGGTAGCTGTTAGATTAAACGACTGGCCCACCGAGACCAATATCGAACGTTCATCACCGGTTTGGGTTCGTAGACTTTGAAAAGACAAAATAAAAACGAATCGGATGTCTGCATATTTATCTTCCGGCATCCGAGCCGGGAAGACAAAAGTTTTTTCCACTTCACTTTTTGCCGGAAAACGGAGTGATTAGTGCGACATTAGAATACCCAGAAACAGCAAACATCTCCGCTTTAGTGACCATAGTAGTTTCCGGCTAACGACGAAGTCTCGAAATGTGCAAAAAGGAGTGTGTCGGAAAGTAGTCGTCAATGTTTAACTCGTAAAGAGGTGCAATTTTCACTGTGGTCTTTCGACAGAGTATGTACAGCAATCTGCTTGATTTATTCGATGCACTCTTTTGTAGATATGTTAACCTATCATTGATAGTATTGCTTTTAATTTTCAGATATGAAAGTTGCATCATCCTTTCTGGAAACCGCAAAACAAACATCTACTCGTTCAAATTTAGAAAATCTATAACGAGCGTCTTAGCAGAGTGATTGAGAAATCAGAGAAATAGTTATCGGTTTCCGTTATACTCTACTAGAAGATTTTTTGGAAATAGATATTAGAATTCAGTCCGCGCAAATATATATTTCGACAGTGACATACAGTCTTCCTCAGAGCTTATGTGGACTGGTAAAGAGCAAAGCGTAAATCCTGTTTTTTAATTACAAATAAAAAACAGGATTTACGCTTTGCTCTTTACCAGTCCACATAAGCACTGAGGAAGACTGTATGTCACAGTCGAAATATATATTTGCGCGGACTGAATTTCAATATTTATTTCCAAAAAATTTTCTAGTAGAGTATAACGGAAACCGATAACTATTTCTTTGATTTATCTCTCTCGTTGCCGAAAAATTTTCCCTGTGCAACGATTGAAGTGTAAGTGGGTACTGGATGCTTGCTTTGCAAGCATGTTTCAATATTTGCAATGTCTTAAGGACAGTTGCATAAAATCTCTTTTTTTTTTATAAGGGGGGATTTGTTAGTAGCTTAAGTATTTATGATAAATATTAGTAAATAATGAGTATGTGTGTCCAATCACAAATGGTGACTTCTCAACACTGTTAGAAATTTGTAATTTTAATTGTTAGGATTTGTTTGCTTTCGCAATTAGGACTTATCATTCGTAGGGATTTAAACCTACTTGTCAGAAAAGGGGAAGTAAACTTACAACTAACTTAATTGCTAACTTATTGGCTATAAAGAGAGCTTATCGTAGCAATTGAGGATTGCAACGATTTTTGTCGAATATTGTTAATAATTTTATTTGACATAGCTTCTAATGGTTCAACACCAGTAAGTCTATGTAAATCGAGTGTACCAAACCAAGGAGGACGCTTCAAAATCATTTTCAGAATTTTATTCTGAATCCTTTGGAGCGTTTTCTTCCTTGTTGAACAGCAACTTGACCAGATCGGTACAGCATAAAGCATTGCTGGTCTAAAAATTTGTTTGTAAATCAAAAGTTTGTTCTTTAAACAAAGTTTAGAATTCCTGTTAATGAGAGGATGTAAACATCTCGTATATTTTATGCACTTGGCTTGTATACTCTCAATGTGCTCTTTGAAAATAAGTTTTTTATCATAAATTAGTCCCAAGTACTTAACCTTGTCGGACCAACTTAAAATAACCCCATTCATCTTGACAACGTGATTATTGTTTGGCTTGAGGAAAGAAGCCCTAGGCTTATGCGGAAAAATTGTCATTTGAGTTTTAGAAGCATTGGGAGAGATTTTCCACTTTTGCAAGTAGGAAGAAAAAATATCTAAACTTTTCTGCAATCGACTGCATATGACACGAAGACTTTTTCCTTTTACGGAAATGCTTGTGTCATCGCAGAACAATGACTTTGTGCATCCTGGAGGCAAATCAGGAAGATCTGAAGTGAATATATTGTACAGGACTGGACCCAAGACTGAACCTTGAGGTACACCTGCTCTGACAGGAAATCTATCAGATTTTGAATTCTGATAGACAACCTGCAGAGTTCGATCAGTAAGATAATTTTTTAAAATTTTGATTAGGAAACTTGGAAAATTAAAAGTTTGCAATTTCGCAATCAAACCTTTATGCCAAACACTGTCGAATGCTTTTTCTATGTCTAAAAGAGCAGCTCCAGTGGAATAACCTTCAGATTTGTTAGCTCGTATCATATTAGTAACTCTGAGCAATTGATGAGTTGTGGAATGCCCATGGCGAAATCCAAACTGTTCATTTGCAAAAATTGAATTTTCGTTGATGTGTGACATCATTCTGTTAAGAATAATTCTCTCAAACAGTTTACTTATTGAAGAAAGCAAACTGATTGGTCGATAACTTGAAACTTCAGCTGGGTTCTTATCCGGTTTTAAAATGGGAGTAATTTTTGCATTTTTCCATAATTTGGGAAAATATGCAATTTTGAAGCAGCAATTGAAAATTTTCACTAAAAATTCCATTGTGCTCTCAGGGAGATGTTTGATTAGTATATTAAAGATTCCATCGTCACCAGGTGCTTTCATATTTTTGAAATTTTGAATAATTGATTTAATCTCAATCAAGTTAGTTTCAATTATTTCTGCAGGTAAAAAATTCTGGGAAGAAATTAAATCAAATTGACGTGTGACTTCATTTTCAATTGGACTCACAAAATTCAAATTTGAGTTATGAACACTCTCAAACTGCTGAGCAAGTCTTTGAGCCTTTTGTTCATTGGATACAAGAAAACGTTCACCATCTTTTAAAACTGGAATAGGCTTTGAAGGTTTCTTAAGAATCTTCGACAGCTTCCAAAAAGGTTTCGAATATGGTTTCAATTTTTCAACTTTAGTCTCAAAATTTTGATTTCTCAGAAGAGTAAATTTATGTTTAATCTCTTTCTGTAAATCTTTATAAATAGTTTTGAAAACAGGGTCACGAGTACGTTGATATTGACGTCTGCGGACATTTTTCAAACGAATTAGAAGTTGAAGATTTTCGTCAATTATTGGTGAATCAAATTTCACTTGAGCCTTTGGAACAGAATAATTCCTGGCATCAACAATCGCACATTTTATTGCTTCCAAAGCGGACTCAATATTCACTTCGTTTTGCAAATCAAGCTCATTATTGAAATTTCTCTCAATATGAGTTTTGTATCTTTCCCAATTAGCCTTGTTATAATTAAAAACAGAGCTCATAGGGTTTAAAACTGATTCATGTGATAAAGAAAAAGTTATTGGAAGATGGTCAGAATCAAAGTCAGCATGTGTGATCAAATCACTACATACATGACTTTGATCTGTTAGCACCAAATCAATTGTTGAAGGGTTTCTTACAGAAGAAAAGCATGTAGGACTATTCGGAGACAAAATAGAATAGTATCCTGAAGAACAATCATTGAATAAAATTTTGCCATTGGAATTACTTTGAGAATTATTCCATGAACGATGTTTAGCGTTAAAATCGCCGATTATGAAAAATTTCGAACGATTTCTAGTGAGTTTTTGTAAATCACCTTTAAAATAATTTTTGAGCTCGCGTGTGCATTGAAATGGTAAATATGCTGCGGCAATAAATAAAATCCCAAGTTCAGTTTGAACTTCAATTCCCAAAGTTTCAATAACTTTCGTCTCAAGATGGGGAAGAGCACGATGTTTGATTCGGCGATGAATAACAATTGCAACTCCACCGCCGGAACCCTGAATCCTATCATATCTATGAACCACGTAATTGGGATCATATTTTAATTTTAGGTTAGGTTTCAAATGTTTCAGTAATAATTGCAATATGCACATTATTTACTGTTAAAAAATTAAAAAGCTCATTCTCATTGGCCTTCAATGAGCGAGCATTCCAATTTAATATTTTAATTGTTTTATTTAAAATCATTGCTAAATTTTAAACTAGAAACAATTTTAATAGTAAAATTTGTGCCTATTTGAATGGCTTCAAACATTGATTTTGCCTGCAACATGGCGTTCATAAGATCGAACATTGCCTGTTGCAAAAAAGAAAGTTTACCTGCCGTAATAGGCCCCAGGCAGTTGACATTAGAAAAAATATTTTCGGCAGCAATATTAGCTGGAGTAATAGGTGTACAATTATTTTCTAGCGTGTTTTGCTTACCCATATTAACGGTCATTTTCGAACTACCAACACTAGGCGGTATAATGTTCGAACTACCTGTAACCTGTGCATATGTTAAACGGGTATGCAAAGGAGTAGGTAAACTATGCGCCACTGGCACGCTTGGAGAATTTTGTTTTGAAGTTGGTTTTAATTGAGAAATTGAATTTTGTTTACCTTGCCTTGCCTTAACAATTGCTAAACGGACTGGGCATTGATAAAAATTTGACATATGGTTGCCGTTACAATTCGCACAGCGAAAATTTTTACTCTCTTTCACAGGACATGTGTCCTTTTTGTGAGAAGAGTCTCCACAATTAAGACATTTTTGGTCTATGTTACAGAATTTGGAACCATGGCCATAACGTTGGCAAGTACGGCATTGGGTGATATGCTTTTCACCTCCGCCATACTTCCTATAAATTTCCCACTTTACACGCACATTATACAAAGCATGTGCTTTTTCAAAAAGTTTTTAGTTGTTAGCCTCATTGCGATTAAAATGAATTAAATAATTAACAAGGGAAATTCCAGTTCTCTGACTGTTTTCGCCTCGTGATTTTTGTTTCATTAGAATTACTTGGGTAGGGGCTATGCCAAGTAATTCTGTTAAAGTAAGTTTGATCTCATCAACGGTTTGATCGTTGGTGAGACCTTTCAAGACAACCTTGAACGGCTTGGCGTTCTTGGTGTCATATGTAAAAAATTTGTACATCTTTTCAGTTAAATACTGAACAAGACGATCACGACCCTTTACTGAGTCGGCTAATAAGCGGCATTCTCCTCTACGGCCAATTTGATAGGTAACTTTAACGTCAGAAACAAACGTTGAAAGTTCCTTTTTGAATATATTAAATTCAGAAGAAATAGTTACCACAATAGGTGGAACTTTCTCCTTTTTTAAAGATTTTATATTTTGTATAGTTTCATTATTGGTAACTTCCATTTCACCAGCTTCTTGCTCAGGCAAAATATCAAAAGGATTGTCACTACAGACACTCGAAGTGTCAGAAAGAGATGCCTCTCTTTTCCTCCCCACAGCGATGCGAGGTTTCTTTTTCCGTCCAGCCATTTCAGGTGATACGAAAAAAGTTCAAAAATAATATCAAATTGCAAGTATTGAGAAAGAAATAGGTAGTCTTGAGAAAGACTGATGGGAAATAACTTACAGGTAGTCTTTAAAAGACACACTGACAAAACACAAACTTTGAAGCTATAGGCAGTCAAAGACCAGTCCACAAGCAACCGAAAAAACGTCTGATCTGTAGGACAGTTCAAGACGCACTGCATAAAATCTCTACTGTTTGGTTTAAAAAGGGATGTTTTATAAAAACGAGAGGATTAAGATCTAGTCAATCAGCTGCTAAATTATGGTAAATTTAATTTTTTGTTCATGAAATTGTATGTTTGAAGAAACTTGTGAGTAGCATTATTCTTTTAAATTTTCACTATGGTTTTCACAGCTAAATCAACTATCTACATCTATTTCTTACATGTTGATGATGTTTATTACATGAGTTAAAATAAAGATGAATAGAATATTTGTTTTATGTTCCACCGTCCGCTAACATTTGGATGCCGGGTTTATAGCGTTTTGCGTCAAATCTTTCAAAAAAGTCGTTTGTCTTCAAATCTATCTCTTCATTCGAGTAGAATCGCTTGCCATAGGGCCATTTTTAACCCGTGAAAAGGAAGAAATTGTCATACAGGGATAAACCTGGCGAATATGAAAAGTGGCTTAACACTTAGCGACATTCGTTCACTTTATAGGACGTAACATGAGCAAAATAAGTGGGAGTGTTGTCTTGGTGAAAGAGTATTTTTTCGTCCAGCAACCTACGCGACGTCCATTCGATCTTATCAAGCACAATAATATTTTGCACGTTCAGCGTAGTTGAATAATATTATGCCTTGCGAATCTCGATAAATTGGCTAGCCTTTGACCGACACTCCTGGGCGCTTCTGACGATTTCCACCAGGCAAAGCTACTTTACCGACTGCCGATTGCACAGTGGTATAGAAAGTAGATTTAGGCATTCTTTTTGTGATTTTATATTCGTACCCATTATGGAAAAGTTGCTACTCATAAGTGGGTCTACTATTAAATTAAAATAGAAATTAGGGTGGTCCAGAAAATTAGCTAAATAAAACTCCCAAGCAGCAAAATTTGTTTCGATTATGAACTCTGTGCATCACAGCAACAAATTCTTATGCGAAATTAAGCTGCAGTTACATCTCAGTTTCTTATACAATGACAAAAATAGCGCAGGTGGTGGAGCCAATTGCAACATTTTCGTTGTTTCAACACAAGTTTCAAGAATGAAACCGCAATGTGTATGAATTAATGCATGGAATTTGATAACAACATGGTAAATGCTGCATGGTAAAATTTCAGCTACGAAGATGCATCGTAGCAGCAACTAGGGCGCAATAGAAACTTCATGGTGTTGTGGTAAGATTGTAAAATGGCAAATGGTCAAAATGGAAAAAGATTGTCTGTATAGCGATTTATTTTTGATTATTTATAGAAATTTGAGGATTCAACCCCAGTTATCAAATTCTTTTCACTTTTCTCGTTTGTACTATTTACGTCATTTGCTGTAGAACACTTGCAAGTTCATGGCTCAGTTTTTAATATTGCTTCCCTTATCATACTAATGGGTATTACCAGTTTTAATTTTGCTTCTTCAATTCATCAGTACCTCAGCGTGATAATAAAATTCAAAGCGATTTATCACATTTCGTTTTAGAGACCCACACTTTTTGGACGACTTCTAGTCCAAGTACCCAAAAGTTACAACGCAGTAAATATGCTCATCTCAAAAACAAATATAAGGCAAACGATCGAGCAAAAGTTGCTGTTACATGGCTTCAGAACATGACAGCAACTTTTAGAAGTATTTTTGTGTGTTTGTTTTTTGTATCTCGCAAGCATCACGTTGGCAACCTATATGCTACACCCACTAGATCTATTCAGTAAAGGTTAGGTTTTCAAATGCCGTTTACACGTTTCAACAACAAATCCAACCTCGCGAATTACGTTGTTGGTGTGAAGATTTTTGAAGCAGCGATGCAACTTTAGTTGTTGCTTGTTTCTTTACAATTTCATCGTAGCAACAAAAAATGTTTCTTAAAACCTCGGAATTTCATTAGTGCAACAAATGATCACAATTTATTATTTTGTTATGTTTCAATTGTTGCTTGGGCTACTATGTTAAACTTTTTTCGGTGAAGATCACGTTATTTTAAGCAACTTTGTAGAAAAATACTTTTTGTAGCTCAACCAACTCAAGTTGAATAGGAGCAATTTTGCCCAGGGTGGCTCTAAAAATAGTTTTTTGCTCCATTTCTCTTAATTCAAATTTCTCTTTCTCTGAATAACTTTTTCTACAAGCATCGCAGCGCCTTACGATTTTCGGAAGAGTTTTTCCCAGGAAAATTTCCTGCAAATATCATGTATCGATATATTTTTAAGAGCCAACTAGACATCTCTAGAGAATAAGTTTTGAAAAAGTGGATTTTCCCATACAAAATCGTATGGATTATTTGAAAATCGGGCGCAAATATTTAGTTTCACCGATCGATCTGCAAATTCACACAGTTGTTGTAGGACCCATAAGGAACACGAAAAGTGCATGGGAGCTTACATTCATTATGTTAACATGATAATTTTTTTTTTCAGATTTCGAATATTTCCTATGAAAACCAAAATTTTCCAGTCGGTTTCAAACGCTTGGTCGCAGGTGGTCGCAGCAAGACTTTTTTGAATTCATTGGTAGTAGTTAGTAGTCTTTTTTTCACCCATAAAATCATATTACCACACATTTTTCTGAAAGCCCCATCAATAACGTTTTTCAAAAATATAATACACTCAATAGTTATTCTGTTATTATGTGCGAAAAGTTTTTTTTATATTTTACTTTTTTTCGAAGAAAAAGTGCATTTTTCACCATTTTTCATTTTCATATCTCGATATCTCTGGTATAGTACTTGCTACAGTCTTAAAGTTTGGAACTTTTCTTAGTTAGAGTGTCTACTTTCTATAAAAAATATAGAGAAATAGATCGGCGACAGTCACTTTTCCGATTCTTATCCGCCTCAAATCCTTTAGTGCACTGATACGCACTGCGAGCCGTTTACCAAACCAGGGTCTATGGTTGAGAAGTAACCTTAAATTTTTTTGAACAACATTCATTCATTTGGCTTATTTAGAGATAGCAACCTTTGAATAGAGCGTATTTCGATAAGGAAACGGTAATAACTCTTTGCCCGTAACAGATATCGTTGAAGTTTAGCCATGATAAGGCCCTTTAAAGCTCTAAAAGTCATCTGTGTATTACTTTACTGAAAACTTTGAGCTAAGAAAAGCTGACTTTTAAGCGCCTTTAAGCAAAATTGCTCTAATTCAGCAAATTCAAGAGCTACAAAAAAGTTATCTTTTGCAATGTAGCTTAAAACAAAGTGATTTACAACTTTTTTGGGAGCCATATAACATTTTCCCACAACGAAATTTTTTTGCTGTTTTATTTTAATGATTTTAGACCAGCAACTTCTCCATAAAGAGTATTGCTCCATAAAGAGTATGGCTCTTAAATCACAACATTTTATCGAAACCTGCATTCTAGCCTTAATTGTGTTGTACCACTGCGCAGTGGAATCTGTTTTGGAAGGACTATCTTAAATGTACATCACCATAACACCCAAAACCATTAAAAATGGCCTGCTGGAGTAATTTTATCAACTTCGAACTGATAATTGTAGGATTTTGTTCAAATATTTATAAAATTCTTCAGTTTCGGAACATACCCTTGGAATACCGGATTTCCAGAAATGAATAAAAAACTCTTTTGGAGCACCTCGGACGCTGATTCAAAAGTAAATAGTAAATCTGTTTGTGTTAGAACTATCTATGTTGGATGAAAACTGCAAAAGATACAAGAACTTTTTTTTGTGGGTACCCGGGTACACCAATGGGCACGTAAAGGTATTTTTTTTGTATCATGTGCTCGATAAAGAAAAACGACGAACTTGGATGAAATCTTGAGTGAGTTGATTATTTTTCAATATTCAAGTAGGTATTTGTTTTCCCATTGAAAGCGTTGAAGTAAAAATAAGAATGGTTTGCTTTGCCTGGAGCCAATACAGATCATTACTCAGAACTAAAGGGTTTACGGGATTTTACTCCAACTCTTTTTCATTTTATTAATCAATCCAATTCAACTCAATTATTTTGCTTATCATGGAAAACCGATGAATTTCGTTCGAATTTACAGGATATCTAAGTTTTTAACACTGCAACCATTACCTTGACATGTGCTTCAAACGATACCACAATTTGTGCAGCATCATGTTCCGAATCAGAATAGAACCTAATCGAACTCTCCACTTTGATTCGTTCCCCTGGTTACCCAGGGCAGGACAGGGCAGGACCGGCTGGTGGTTACGATGACGGCAATTAAAATCATTACTTTTCATCCGTTCATCCGAGATGACGATAGAAATCGTCCGGACAGAGTAGGGTGCTTACCAAGGGTGGCTAGGAAGAAACAAAGGTGGCTTACAGATTATTCGCTGTATCGGAATATTTAACAGCCATTTTGGCGACAGGCACTGATTTGGGATGGTTTGGTTTTCGTATGGATTTTGGTTCGATGGAGAAAGCAACGACAAGGGAGGGAGGTTAGATGCGGTTGGAAGCAGAGGCAGGACCGATGCTACTAAAATGAGGTTCATTTAGGGGTAACCGGAAAACAAATGTGCTCTACATGTAGTGGAAAGGATAGAACATGAAACAGAACCGAAGTTTTTGGTCGGAGCTGGTTTCGACGATTGGCCCCATTGGAAGGGGTACGGTATCGTACATGCCAGAGTATAATTACCCAGTGGCTTTCAATGTGTAATTAAAAAAACCTTCGGTTTTTCTGATCGACGTATATCTGTTCATGGAATTTGATTCCTGATTGAATTTGTGTTCGTATTTATTTCCATTTAGTTTATGAATCAATACTTGGAAAAGAGAAAACTACATTGAATGTGTTGTGGGTTAATTACATTGCTTCACCAATCAATTATGAAATCATTTTCTCAACTTCAGCCAACGTTGCATTTAACCCCTTTAGTTGGCACTTTCATTAAACCCCCGGTCGAGGAACTAGCACCTTACAGGGCTTCAATTAATTGCGAATACTCGTGTTTCTGCTCTTTTCGGTTATGGGGCTTCCTATGGTAGTGCATTTTCTCATTTCGTATCGAGCCATCGCTGGTTGCGGTTGACGGAACAGAACAAAACCAAAATTATGCCCTTTCACCTCAGACGATTATATGGCTTCTGACGTCGGTGACTTTCTTTGTACGGGAAAGAGGGTGGATACTTTTGCGAGTCGAATTCAATGTCCTTTTTATGTGACTATAAAAAGCCGACTTATGTTCCGTGCGAAAAATGGTTAATAACTTGTTTACTGTCACATGTGTCGTAAAACGCTTGAACTAGTACTAGAAATGTTGCTGAGAGATAGTAATTACGGTTCTATTTGAGTTTACCAAGATTGTTACAAAAGTATAACAGCTTGCTACGCTCTAAAGATTTTTGAGGGATTGGCAATCATTCGTTTGTATAAAATCTCTTACTGCTTCGATATCAGTATTTTATTCATAATGTTTAGGGATCCACTAAGAAAAATACGTTCATCAAATCAACGTAAAAACATTAGTAGAATTTTAGTAGCTCGAACATCATATCCACTGATTCACATCTGGAAAACTCAATAGCCTGAAAAAATTCCCACAAATTCAACGAACAGATTTTTTTGAGTGCATACTTTCGAATCCAATCGGAGACGTCCACGATGACGGCAGACCCGTCTATGTTTCAATCAACTAAAAACGCAAAGTGAGGCAAGCTTTAGTGTACGCTCCGTTCACCCCAATTAGACTGTGACGATATCAGCAACGGCGAAGCAAGCTCCGAAAACCACACGAGAATCATTCTATAATTCATCCGCTTCATTTGGTTTATTTTTGCTGCTACGGTGGACAGTGTGCTTGCTTGCGAAGAAAAATGGCAGAAAGTTTCCAGGGATTTAAAAACTAACCCTTACTAACAATATTAGACCGAAGAAACTCCCTTGTGGTACATTGTGATTATTTATTTCATTTACCGTAACTTTTAAACCCACTATCCAGTAAAGTCAGACCAGTGGGAATGAAAAGGCAAGCACAGAATACGTCATCATTACTATTTCGAAAGTAGAGACACATTGTCTACCGCCAGTCATGCAGTTAGCGGCGAGTGATTTGTATGTGGCTGTGAGTGTGCGCGCGCTCGGTGGAATATCGTGCTGTTGCCCTGGGTTTAGTCGCGTTCTCGGGTCACAGTGCCGAGATCGGTGATGTTCCCAGGCGGGTATTTTGCCACCAAACCAGATCAAAAATTGTCTCCCGATGGAAGGCTGCAGTTGTTCGGCGTTGATGTGATGAAGAAGGAAAGAGGTATAAAACAACCAGAAATTTAACTACACATAAACCGAAATAGGATTGTCAACATCAACTGATTGCTCACCCCCACTCGCTGTTTCGCTTCTATTCTCGCTGTTAGATGCAAGGCTTCTGTTTTGCACCGCACGATATGGACGTTCGCGCGCGAAAAGCGTGTGATACTTTTTATAGCGTGTGATACTTTTTATAGCGGGTATTTGCACAATTGTTTTCACCGTTTCATGGTTTCATTTGATTTTGTCCTGCACAGCTTGGAGTGTTTCCTGGTGCTAGCCACTTGAAACGAAATAGGCAGATAAACGATGGAACATGTATTTGTAATTAATGCTTTTAGCAATAGGTTGCTAGGAAAAAGTATCCGAAAACGATAGTCACGAAAACTATACTGAAATGGCTTATGCAGTGTTATTTAATATGGCCATAAAATGACGATAATTAACCAAATCCAGCAAAACTGTGGATTCGCCTAATCTACAAAATCTGGAAAATCAGTAAATCCGCGGAACCTGCAAAAATCATCTGATTGAAGCCCGGAATTTTCTTCGATTATGTTCAAAAGTGTTCAAGGCTCTGCTGTCACTGAATATCAAATCAATTTTGTTTGACAGCTCAACTATTATTCTGCACGTTCTTCAGATCCAAATCATCTAATCGAACTACCCTTTGTCATAAAACTAATCAATGCTTCGTTTTCTCTTTTCCATCTCCAATTCCAGAACTTGATTATGCACAGCAGCTGAAGCGGAGATAAAAATGTAAGTTTTCCAAAGCTTATTAATATTCATCGATATCCACTTTACATCTTATGATCTCGCCGTGCAAGATTAAACTTTTGCTGTCTCCTTGCCCGACTGATGCAATCTTCCGATCTGCCGGCTGTTCTGTTCGGTGTGCTGCAATAGGTTGATTCATAAGATGAAAGTTTGGAAAGTAAATAACTAGCAAAAAAAAAAAGAGAAAGATTTGTCGTAGAAGTGGAAAACAGTTTGATTTCGTCTTCAACCTAGCTAAGGTGACTTGGGGCAGCAAGAATATGAAAGTATTTCCTTCTATTGGAGGAGACCCCGTCACTTGAGCTGCCGAGCAAACAAGTCTAAAGTGTGGGGTTTTTGCCCCAGCTGCTCCCGGGAGTAAATATGTGACCATCCCTTTGTCCTCCGGACGGCGAGGATTACGTTCAGTGCACGTGAATTTTCAATCAGTTCTTTCATTTGCTTAGTTTGGATGGACACATTACCCCGACCGGCTCTCTTCACCGCTGGCGGCCAGATTCCATCGAGTTTAGTTACATTGTCATAGTTTCGTCGTATCGGGAGGTGGAATGGGGGCCAATGGTGGAGTGGTGGAAATGCCGGCTTTATTGACTTATTTTTGTTCGCTTAAGTTATTTCAAAACTATTGATAAACAGGTCAATTGTGAGGCTGCTGGTGTTGCAATCATATTGACACGGACACAGTCTCTTCTAAATCGGGATTAGAACGATATCTTCAGGGCCCGAAAAGTTATTTTGAATTTATAATCGCCAGGTGATAATGACACTGTTAACCGTCCCTTTAAATTGGAAAATATTTGCTTCATTTTCGAACACATTTTGAGTCAACACAAAAACTGCTTGAATGCTCTTGCATTTAATTTGACAGCTGGAGCGCTCGGAGAGGAAAGAAATGATTTCCATTTGAAAGTGAAGGCTAACAGCAACATTATCAACTGACGATTGTCAATTGGTCCTGACACAAATAAAAGAGATTCCTAAGGCTGTTCGCACCTACGCAAATTCTCATATGCAATTGTGTGAAAACAAAAGAAAAAATATTCTCTCTCTTCACTTTCGCTAGCGAAAACCAAACCAATACCAACAGAGTCGTTAGAGCAAATGGAACATGACATTGGATACTGGCGGAGACAGGGGATCACTCCTATGTATTTTTGTACCGCATGAAATCCATTGTGTTATAAACTTTCATAAAAATATCGTTTTCTAAAAAGAACCAAAAAAAATTGAGAATTTCACCAGAACCCAAATTTTACTGAGTCAGCTGACTTGCTTTACCGTCTAAAGTAAACCATTTTATGATTGTAATAAATTCAGCCGATGCGCTCACCAAATATATTCATTTTGTCGCAACAGCAATCTGTCGAGGTCGCTAGAGGCAACTGCTCCTGTCAGGGATTGTTCCATCACACCCAATATATCACTCTTGGTGTCAAGCTTCGTCGCTGGGTTGAATGTTTATCGGACCATCAATCTGCTCGCACAGGCTGTGCGGAGCAGCCATTTTGGTAGAAGCGACGGTTCCAGTGATTTCGCTTCCTTTCGTACAATTTTAGCCTGTATGCATGTAGTAGTTTTAAATCTCTCAAAAATGATTGAAATAAATATAGGTCATGGTGTTTTAGTGGAAATTCGAAAGTAGTAATGTTGAAATGAATTTTATGGGTCATATCATGATGACGGATAGCATTCAGGATCACCATCTAAAGATCGCTTTTCAATAGGGAAACTGGAAAAACCATTTGAAGTCGTCCGTTGGAAGCAATTTGACGGAAATTAAAAACCGGAACTTTGACCTACAACATTCGTTTTTGAATCCAATTTGAACATAAAGTGAAAATATTATTAAACAAATTTTCAATATTCGTTTTCTCAAAAACTGTAATTTCGACATACTTTTAAGAGTTCCTCCTATAGCAAACTGATTTTCAAGAGTCCTGCGTTTTGCAGCAATCCGTTTTGAAAAAAAATATTAGCAAGTTTTGTCGCTATGTCAACCTTCAAAATTACCAGCGAAGTGAAATAAAAAGCCTTGGTGCTACATTCCGATTCGGAACTTGACCTTCTTTTTTTATTATTTCATAGAAACGCTGCTGATTGTTTTTCTCTTCCAAGAGTTCCGAATACTATAGGAAAAGACTGAATGATTCAAACACGATAGTATTTATTGTATCCAAGTTCACTTGCAATCAACGGTACCGTGCTGGATCGAAACCCGTACAGTATCGAAATCCGTACACCTTGACGTTTTTCTTCAATTTTAAGCATTATAAAAATGAAAATTCATATGATAGTTACATGTACATGTCCGTTGAGCTGTTGGCCTTCTGTTAAATTAAACTATGCGTCAGTAGGCCATGAAATAAAAATAATAAAAATAAAAAATCAATCGTGTATCGGTTTCAGTTGTCATTTCGTTGTATCGTTAGAGAATTTACTAAGAAAACGTTCTTCAGTTGAAAACGTTTTTCAAGTGAGATATACGTGTTTTACTCTGTGAATCTTCTTGAAAATGATGGAAAAGGTAAGTCTTCGTCATTTTCGAGCTGTATTTTGTCTGGTGAATAGTGCAAATTGTATTTATTCAACAAAAACTGTGCCGTACGGATTTTGATCCTTGTTAATTGCTTGAATCGAAATCCGTACAGCGTGTGTATCATGCATATATTGTTGAGCTTTCTTCTTGTTTTCAGCATATAATGGAAGAAAACAAGTATAAATATACGGCAAACAATTTCGAAGGAGCTGTGACTGAGGTGCGCTAGGGAAAGTCGTACTGGGAAGCTTCGAAAGGTTCCGGCGTTCCGGTTGCTACAATAAGGGGTGCCGCAACGAAACGCTACGAAAATTGCACTATTTCAGCTGATATAAGAATTAGAAAACCGTGTGAAACTTTAGGAACAAATTGATCCTCAAAATATATTTATTCGTAATATTAAAGATGAATTATAAATAAAAGAAGTTCATTTATGTACTTCTATATCTATACGGATTTTGATTTATTTCTGTATGGACTCTAATCCAGTCTATATCGTGTGTGTGCGGATTTCGATTCAAAAGTGTACGGGTTTTGATTCAGACAAAAAACTGTGTACGGATTTCGATTCAAAACATGTTCTATTTAAACATGATTTTTTCGAGTTTTAGAGTGATTTTAATCATTTTGCTTGAAAATAGTGATAAAATATAAGTAGACCTATAAGTAAACATGTCAGTTTAAAGCAATATGTGATTTCTTGATTTTATGTTGACCGTCGATGATTATCATGTGCTTAGGTGTACGGATTTCGGTCCAGCACGGTACCGCGAGAATCTTTGAGATTTTATCGCCAGTGATACAAAATTATGAATCCAAATGAACGTGTTATTGCGTTTAGCTTTTTGCTTACCGGAGCAAATAGGTATCATCAATGCTTACGGAAATGGTAGCATGGTGAATTAGCATGTGATATTTGAAACCACTAAGAATCATCGCGGTATATCACGGTGGAAGCACGACGTGGAGTAACCGAATTACGCCTGCAAGCAACTAACATTTGAGAGAATCGCTGAGATCGTTCGAGTGGAATCGTATACGGTTCTTTCGTGAAACACTCGCCCATATGTTGCTCGCTCCCCCTAAAGCAGGCAAAACTGAAACAAAATCATCAAAGAAAGCTACCATATATTTCTTTGCTATAAGTTGTCTCTTGCATGCGTGAGATGTGTAGCTTTTAATAGCGATGGTTTGCTGGGATTGAAAGCTTATGAATAGCAAGTTCAGAAATGATACCCGAATGATTGTTATGCGATAAGATTTTTTCCATCCTTGGTCGTACCTCGAGACCAATTGGGAGATTCAGCGAAGTGAAATACAATCCATAAAAAGTACAAACTCTTCCCTTCGAAGTAATTGTTAGTGCGAGGTAATCAAGATCACATAGAAGGATTTTGAAACGGGTCATGGTCAAAGATCTTTGAAACCAGTCAAACCATTCCGAGTAGAAAAAAAAATGTTTGCGCCGTTTGAGTTGAGCTTTTCAGCGACAAATTGTTTCATGACCAAACTTACCTATACCTCTTCTCCTTGTATGGACTTACTGCTACCAGATTCATCAATCTATTGTGGTCCAGATGTCTGCTGTATCCCGCACTTCTATTTTTAGCAATACCGCCATTGAGAAGTGGCATGCTTATTATTTATCCGTGCTTGTATGATATATGACTTAACCCTTCCTTTTGACACGTTTACTGCTCTACTATACTGCCGTTCCTAGCATAGTTGTCCCATGTTCTACACAAACCTTATGCACGCTGGGACAACTATGCTTGGAACGGCAGTATACCAAACCTTGTTTCTGCCTTTTTACTCCCTGGAAAAGTTTTCTTGTGCAGCGTTCTGACCAGTATCATTGATAAGAGGGAATTATTCTGTCGAGCAGAAGTCACATCATGGGATTATAGAATTTAGCGTGAACAAAGAATAAGCGGTAGGGGAGCCTGATAATAAACCTATGCTTAAGTCTTTTTTTATCTTGAATGGCCTGATTTACTTAACAAAGCGGACTCTTTGAGCTACTGTAACCGCCTACGTAGCTCCCCCTCGCAGCCACAAATTCGCAGAGTTCTTAGTAGAATCAGGCTATTCAGTGTCAAAGGAATTCAAGCATGTGGTTTTGCTCAGGCCCCTAGTCATTAGACTTCGCTCCAGACTCGAAAAACTCTGGGTTTAAACCTTCGACAAGTTCATTTGTTTCGTAGTCCCGCTCGAAAGAGACAATAGGATAGCCCTGCAGTTGTCTTACTAAAATTGGCCATACTAAAGTTAATTTAACGTCTTAGTTAATTAAATAGAAAGGTCAAGCTCCAACAGCAGAATAAGCGAAGCTAAAAGCAAAGCCTTGGTGCTACATTCCGATTCTGAACTTGACCTTCTCTTTGTTATACACAGACTTCGCAGCAAACCGTTTGGTGTACAGGACAATTGCGGGGCTAGCGCTACGATCCTACTGACAGTAACTGTCTCTCCCGAGCCGAGACTCGAACCTACGACGACTGGCTTGTTCGGCCAGCATCGTACCTCGAGACCAGCTGGGAGATATCTCTTCTTTTAATACATTTGGCAAAAGAAACATTTGGAGTAATTTTGTTCACTTAAAATTGTGGACTGAAACTGTTCGCTCCTCTGCCATTCGTGCCACGTAACAAGTTGATCATGGAGCACATACACGAACAATTTGCCTTCTAGAGAATGCGAATTTCGTGCCGACATGTAGGCTGCAGGATCTTAGCTGCCTACGTACATATAACGTAAATGATTCTGTTTGCGATTACTATCCGTCTTCTCACAACTCGTCTAACATCGTTGTCACATGTTATGGCGGTAGTACAACAACTATATCGCACGCTAGCCTGGAGGGCTAATAGCGATCTCGATCAACTAGATTAGTTAAGAGAATTCGTCATCGATATTGTTTTGGCACATTTTGCATGTTGTAGGAAAAGTACAACGATACACCGTGCCCCAGTGCTGAGTCAAGAAAATTTCCAGCTCGAAAAAATCCTCAACCTAATCGGGAATCGAACCCGATATCACAACCGTGTGGGAGAGCTAGCCGACCGACATCGCTAACCACAGAACCACGGGGACTACATAACATGTAAAGGTACTAAGATACATGAATTCATCGGATACGCTGAAGGTATTCCTGTTAATCACAATCTCCCAACACTCGACGAACCTCCCATTGCGTACCAGGCACCGTGTACTTCGTTATGGTAGACGTGATAAATCAAATTCTCGCTGCTTTTTTCTCGAAAGGTGCGAATGGGATAAATCAATGTTGAATAGCAAGTTTGAGACACCATCAACTTATTGAAAGCAGTGCAACGTCACAACAAGGTAATTAATTCATAGGCTTCGTAGAGGTTATTACAAAATACTTTGGGATGGCGGAGGCAATCTATGCCAGCTAGGAAAGTTGTACTAGTATAAGAAAGAGAGATGCTCGAGAGAATCCAATATTCGCCTCCCACGGATGGCGATCATGGACGGTGATGAACTCGAAGTGATAGATGAGTTCGTATACTTGGGATCTCTGGTAACCGCCGACATTAACACAAGTAAGGAGATTTAACGACGTATTCAAGCTGAAAATCTAGCCTACTTTGGCCTTCGCAGGACGCTTCCACCCAGGAGCATACGTTGTTGCTCGAGTTCTCTATGGACCTGCCAGTAGTTCTCTATGGTCTTGAAACCGCAAGGCTGCTCATGGAGGACATACGCGTACTGGCCGTATTTAAACGGAAAGTGTTGCGGACAATATTTAGTGGTGTACAACCCAAAATCGGAGACTGCGCGGGCGTATGAATCACGAGCTGCAGGCATTACTTGGAGGAATTTTCATTTTGCACCTAACGAAGGTCGGGAGGCTGTGATGGGACGGACATGAGACGAATCGGTTCTCCTCAAGGACTCCACCGGCACCAGAAACAGAGGGGCTCAGCGTGCTACGTGGCTTGACCTTGATGAGGCGGATCTACGAGTGTCGAGTCATCTTGGAAATCGGCGACGAGGACCAAGAAGAGTGGAGAAATATCCATAAAAAGAGTGGAGAAATATCCATCGACCTTAGAAACCAGTGTTTAGTTGGTAGCACAGAACGGAAGGTCAACTTCAGGTATATGATCGAACAGAAAGTGCACACAAAAAGGACTGAAAAATGACAATTGAATTTTCTGTGCTCTCGGGCAATATTTATTTGTCGTGTACGTTTATGCCGCTTTGCCAGTGGTATAATGTGGCATAATTTATTCGATGTTTTGAATTGACGGTTATTTCAACAGTTTAACCCGTTTAATACAATCTATTACGTTCGATGCAAAAACGTTTTGGGTAAAATTCGCAATTATTCACATTTGTGGAGTTTGTCATATTACAATAGTGTAACGAAGGTATCGTAATCGACAAATGTTGATTTGAAACACGAACAACAATCAATGTTATTGAAAAATCGTGCGTTTTAAAACGTTAATGTTGCAATTCTTCCATTTACAATTGTACCATGTGTCATAGACGGCTATTTTTGAAAATTGTTAAAGTTTAAAATGCAGCTCGTGAGTTTTTTTTTTTAATTAAAGAAAGTACTTTGAGTTTTTAAAAATCATGGCACAGATGGATTTTTTAACGCAAATTTTCCGAATATTTATAATAAATGAATCACATTTTTATTCGAAAATGAAATTTATAAACTATTTTCATCCTCTTATAAGATTATATTAAATGTTTTGCCGATTGAATCTAGTCCATTCTGGAGAATATAGATTTTCTACTCATTGATGTGACATGCGACATGCGATTTAAATAAAAATAAGCTGAAAGAGGTTAATTAAAATCAGGTTAGCTTCTAGAGCAACGAATAATGCGATTGTAAGAGGTAATGGTTTCATTGTGCAGTCTTTTTTTTTTTTAAATCTGATAAAAATATAATCGTGATTCGAAAAAATGCGCTCGAGCAGGCAGAAATCAGTAAAAATCTGCACACATTTTGAGAAACTCATAGAAAAAAAAAATGAAGTTAACCTTCCCGCATAATCAATAACCATAAAACGTGCCTAACAACTAGTTCGGGATATAGTTTCGACTGTATGGGGTATCGTTAAACCATATGGATTATCATCCGTTTATGGTTATTGATTATGCGGGATGGAGATTGGAAAATACCGCACATACCTGCTATTCAAAACAAATCATCGTTTTGCTGACAAATCTGGTATCTTTGCTGACAACCGAAAGTGACAACCTTACAGAACACTAAAAAAGGATCGAAATGCGTCGTAACCTGAGAATACTCCGAAGTAATCAATGTCATTTTTTTCGAGTAATCAAAGGTAACCATCAACAATCAATGACAAATAAACTCAAGTACGAGTAGTAAAAATTTATTTTATCATTTATCCACTTTTCGGGTTTCTTGCATGCATTTGAATGTCGTTCCATTTTGACATAAGAGCGCTTTTTAGATGGATGAGGGCCCAACTAACAAACCCCCGACTAAGGAGCAACTGGTAAGCGAATCACCATTGTATATCAATAGTGCCTTACCTCTAGCGTTCGTTCATATATGGAAACATTCGTATAATAGATAACGCGCTCAGGGGAGAGGTGGAGGAAAGGTATCCAGCGAAGTGTTACACTGCATAAGACCACCATGCAAATTTGCGTTACTTAGTTGATGGGGGTTTTGAAAATTGCCAAATTTCACGTTGCGTAATATACGAATATTCTTTAAGAGGACTCTAAACGAGATGGTAATTAGAGACTTGAAACAAAAGATGCGACTCTCACTTTATGTAACTCGTGTTAATAATCTGATTATTTTCACAGTTAAAAGGAGTAGATTACTGAAAAACAATAAAGGAACAGTTCTACAATCATCTATGCCAGTATCTGAGTCAGCTGTTTTGAAGAATGCTAGGGGCAAGACACTGCGTAACCCAATAGGTGATTAGTATTGTGAGTTTCACTGAAACTTGTTCGCCGCGCTATAAACCGCAACTCTGAAACCAAATGCCCTTCTTGGTTGCAGAGTCGATTTTATTTTCTTTGGGACACTAAACAACAGCCAAAATTAAATCTACCTGCTTTGGCAACCCTTTCCAAAATCAAAACAAACTTCGATTCTGGCAGCACACTGAAGGCGACAGCAGGGGTGCCAGGTTTACAGATTAATCTAACATAAATTGATATCATAATGCTTGAAACAGCAACCACAAAGTGAGTATATGATGCGATAGATTTTCCTCTGGTGATTAGTAATCCTTTCTAGTCTCCACTGTCTCCAGCAGTGATTTCTTCGAAGATTTTCCCGATACTTTAACAATGAAGGTTGATGCAAATTAAAACAGCATACATCTGGCAACTCAGCGCGGCCTTTGATTCAAGCGCGGTGTTTGGATTAGACCGCGTTCAGTTTTGGGCAAATCTCTTAATAATCCCAACAAAAAGAAACAACCGGTGTCATCTTGCAACCTGGATAGCTCAACCCAACGCGTGAAAGTCCTTCACTAGTTGGACTACGAATTTAGTGCAACGAGCAAAATTCGATTGTATTCATTGTTACTAAGTGTTTATCGTTGCATTTTCAGACACTCCTCTAGTTACATCAAAATCTTTTTCATCAAATCTTTGAATCTTCAAATCTTTGAATCTTTCTCATCAAATCTTTGAACTCATATTATCGTTGTTGTGATGTTGGTGTATAGAAACATAGTAAAACGGTATGTCAAAAGTACAACCGGCTATATTGCAAAAAAATGCCAAAGACTAAAGTTGTTTATTAAAACAACCGATGACCAAAATTCATCGCATCTTATAATATACTATTTCGATGCATACAAATTATAAATCTGGTAAAGCTACATACCTTGCTACTGATATTCATTCATTTTAGAAGCAATTCACAACTTGAAACACATGAATTTGCGATTTTCATTTGCTTAGTTAGTAAGAATCTATTAACAAGTAGAAAAAGTTATTTGCTGTCGCTTGGTGATGCCTCGTCTTCAACCGTACAAAATAAAAAAAACGCTTCCCCGCTCGTGCCTACTTGTTGATCGAACCGTTTCACCATGTCCTATACGCTATGGTTGGGAAGTTAATGTGATAAATAAATGATAGATATTAATATCTATATCAACCATTACCGAAATATTTTTCATGAAATAAAGTTGTCAAGCCCCTAGAAATAATGTGTTTTCCTTCTTACAGATGCTTAGCAGGGTTAACCTGTAGTGTTTTCGCCGACAGATTTATACCAGTGTGTTTGATTGATTTCGATAAAAGTAGTATAAGAGCTGTGCGTGTGCTGGTTCGTGAAGAGTGTGACATTGCAAGAATCGAGTTTCCAATTATCATTCCATTTCGTTTGTCCGGGTTTACGCCAATTTCTCTATTGCTCATGGTAGGGTAATTGCTGCGTACTTCCATACTAAGACCGCGATGCCTAGTCTCGCGGACGTGTTGGATGTGGCTGACAAGAAATCACATTTCTAAATTTAGCTGTTCAGACGTACGTATACTGTATTTGTCGTAGAATTGTCCATTCTTTCATATCGATTGCGCTCGGTTCCTCCTGCTAGCAGATACTTGGTCTTCAACGTTATCACCTTCAATCCAATTTCACGTTTCAGCTTATGTGCTGTTCAGTACCCACCTGGTACGTCCTTCCGACAAAGTGCAAGTCGTCAGCGAAGCAGATGAACTGACTGGATTTATTGGAGATCGTTATTCATAATACCTTCAAGCACAACATTGAACAGGGGGCAAGAAAGACCGTCGCCCTGTCGACGTACCCAAAATCTTCACACAGCACTGTAAACCATCCATCGTGGCCTTGATCAATCTTGTTGGTTTCAGGCAGAAACCTTTTTCGTCAATAATTTTCAATAGCTCCATAGCGCCCTCGAAAATGACTTCAGCACTCTGCAGGTTGCGTCGAGAATCGTAGCTGTAGCTGTTCTATATCCCAGATCCTGACCATTGGTTCTTACAGGAAACTATTTTTTACAGTTGATTTGTTGTTTTTGTGTAGCTTGATTTTATCCTTAAATACACCGATCGTGGGGGTCGGTATGTATCTTTCATTCGTTGTGCTAATGCAGTCGTTTTTTCTACCGTATTGACCCATTCAGGTATTCACCGTAGTGCTGCGGTCACCTGTTGATCACCTCACATTCATGCGTTTAGATTCCTCAAAGGCGACCTACGAACCCTACGCAGACAGCAGAGCTGGCGAACTGCAGCCACCGTGGCTTGGGACTGTTTGGTAAAGTAGGGTTGAGAACGATACAGTCGCTCATTCTCTCACACTCAAGCTCTTGCAGGCGGCACTTTTTTCCTGGAAAAAAACGGTTTTCTGTCTTCGATTCTGTTTGTATCGCATCTCGTTTTGATGGGTCCTATAATACAGCATCAATTTTCACGCTTTATTGTTCTCGTCTAAAATCATCGGATACTCCTCGTAGAAACAACTGCAGCCCAGTAGTCCTCTAGAGGGGCTTCTAGGAGCTGTTTGTCTCGTATTCGGAATCGCTGCCTAAAGGTTTCGCGCATAGTAAGTTGGGGTGCTCAGAAGCGACGTTTGCAACGTTTTTCTGGCTGGCGTACTCCTTGGTTTTGCGGTCGATATCGTCTTACTTACTTTACGTTTGCGGCGATAGACGGATTATCGATCCAGTGCCGGATCCATAATACATCGTTATGTCACTCGTTGTAGAGCTTGTATCCTCCAGTCGCCTATTACGCAGACACCCTTGTCGACAGTACATATCCAACGAGTGTGAGGTCTACTGGATTTCTGGTAAATATAATTTCTGCTGATCATTAGCTACATGCCCAGCCCACTGCAGCCTTCCGTGTTTCATCCACCGATTTGTATGCATGGTACACTTCATGGTTAATGCGGCTGCGTCAACACCCATTATCTAGTTTGTCGCCAAAGATTGAACGCAAGATTCTACCCTCAAAAAACACCAAGAGCTCGCCGTTCAGCCTCTTTCAGTGTCCATGCTTCATGGCCACAGATGGAATCAGCGTTTTATAGAGTGCTAGTTTTGTACTGGTTTGCAGGCTGGGAGACCTCAGTTGGATACACAATCCGTAGAAAGTCCTATTTGCTGCCGCTAACCACCTTTTTGTCTCACGGGTAACGTCATTGTTGCACGTCACCCATGTACCCAGGTAAATAAATTCGTCGGCTACTTCAAATGATTCCCAATCTATCACCACCGCAGCACTAGTTTCCGATGGGTTACCGCGCTCTCCACCATCCACCATGTACTTTGTTTTTGGTAAAGTTTATGATTAGCCTTATTCACCATTCCTCTTGGGATCTCCAAGTCCCAAGTCCAGGCGGTGGCTTTTTTGTAGACCAGACATATAAGACCCTCCAACGAGTCCGAGGGTGATTCCTCGCAGTTCTCCTGCTTTTTTTCACTTCGTTCATTAATGGTGGATCAACAGCCTATCCTTTCAATGTCTTTGTCTACCTCGCCGTTCAACAGCATACTAACATGTTGTCTCCAACTCCTGGCCACCTCTGATGCATCGAGAATCAGACTTCCCTCACTGTCGTTGCACATGACATGGGCAGACACGTTTCGGTTCTTGATTACGTCGATTTTATTTTAGAAACTTCTCGCATGGTGTGAGGAGAAGCAGCCCTCCGTTACAACAAGAACACACAGCTGCTCTAGCTGCTTGATATTTTCCTCCGCTCTGATGCGTCGCAGCTGTATCCAACATGTGACCTCCGGCGCGGTTCTTCTCATCCGTTGCTCGCTGGCACCCAGCGTCAAATCATTTATTAGGCGTGGCAGCACTTTTCGCACTGTGTTGCTGATCGTACTGTGGATATGTTTCCATTGTTTATTCAGGTCCACAACAATCCGCTCACCAACTTTCTGCGAGTACTTAGCAGATACTACTCCAGTTGATGACCGCCTGATTGTCAACAGTATCTTCTTCGTTGCCCTCGGCTTCAATACGTTGAATAACCGGGTGAGGATAGTGATGCGAGTCAACGTTTGGTCCTTAAATCCGTAACGTCTGAAAAAGGGCGACCTTTCATCAGAACATGGTCGATTTGAGAGCAGGTGCATCCAGGTGTGCTTTCGAATACTCCGGCGTGCAAAATAAAATACCCATACCTCTGGTCGAAGGGAAATTAATAACCCTCAAGCCATTATCGTTCGTAGTAAAGTGTAAAGCTACCTCTACTAATATGGGGATGGAAGAAGTCGTCCTGCCTGATCTGTGCGTTTACATCTCCGGTGATGCTTGGGATATCGTGTACTGGGGACTCGCTATACGTCATTTCAAGGAGACCAGAACTCCTCCTTCTCGCCATCTAGTTTATAATTAGTCGGTGCGTATACATTGATTAGGCTGTAATTGAAGAACATGCCCTAGATGCGAGGCACCGCATTTCATGATTCAGCCGACCGCTCCGGGTCTGACACTGTTTTACGCCGCCCTTGGATATCGACATTTTTGGTATTAACCGTAGAGTGGTGGAAGAAGCCTCTCATTAGGGAAGCTGCGAGAATAGGGCTTATTATTAACTTCTCCATAGTACATGGTGACTGGTTGAGAGCGTGGTAGCCCGTCGAATGTTGGTGCTACGGTGGTGATACATGGGATGACAGCGGAGTTAATGCGTCGAAAATCGTTTTCGTTCGTGGGCTGGTATACGCTAAACTTCCCAACTACTGGACTGAATTCCTCCTCAAGGTCATTGAGATATCTGATAATGATTTTGATATCATGTTTTGGGCAGGAATGCACGTTCCAGCTGCGCGCAAAAACGTCCTTATCTTTGCTTTTCAGGTGATAACTGTGCACGTTGATCATGCTTACAATGATGAAACAGTCTCTAAACCTCTAGCTTGTACATTCTGTTGTCGATAAATTTCGATTAAATCACACGCTTTTACATTTCATTCGCTCGTGTTTGTAGCCGCAGCTCAGGTTGATGCTATAACCAATGTCTAATTTGTAGACCCTCAATGAGTCTGAAGGGAGTTGCAGTGCCATGATCCGACTTTCCAATCCACAGTGGTCCAGTAAAGCAATCTAGCGGAACAAAATTAATGACTACCGATCGTGTTGATTTTTTGAGATAGTGTTTTCGGCAATGTTCATGAGAATCATCAAGGAATATTTTTGTATGAAAATATTTGTACTAAACGTGTACTAAACTAGTACTAACTAGTACTATATTTAGTTCAATATTAACAATGAACTATTTAAGACTTATGAAATGATTTTTTATTCAAATAGGATACTTTTTAAGAAAAAATCAATATCTCTTATACTATGGCTTCTTGAATAGTTGTGACTTTGGAAGAGTTTCATACTATTGGCCAACGAACAACTTTGTAAAAGGAAAAATGAAGACAAAAAAGTACTAGTTTAGTACAAGTTTTGTACAAATATTTTCATACAAAAATATTCCTTGATGATTCTCATGAACATTGTCGAAAACACTATCTCAAAAAACCAACATGATCCGGAGTTATTAATTTTATTCCGCTACCACCTGGACCACTGTTTAATCGTTATTCCATTTTTTAACAATTTACGACTGATTATTGCTTTAGTAAAATTGGTTATTTCCGCTCTCCAGTCATCTGCTTATTAAAACGAAAATAAATTTTCTATGTCCGACGTTTCGATTCAATATAAAATCTTTTATACCTTGATAAAGCTTTTATATTAAATCGAAACGTCGGAAATAGAAAATAAATTTTCGTTTTGATAAGCAGATGACTGGAAAGCCGTTATTCCGTTATCATTGCCTGGGTCTATGCCGATTGTTTCGGTTTCAATTTACATCATGTGATTGAATTGATTGTTTTTACAACTTGTAACGCCTGCACCAATCCCCTGTCTCACTGGAGAACAGTGATATGGTGATGGCTGGCAGCTTTCGAGTACTCATCCAAGACATTAAATAAAGCATATGCTAACATACAATAAAATGCTTCACGAATTATTACTATATAGTATTAAAAATGTCAATCGATTATAATATACAGTTGGTCGATAGATCGAAGAAATATGGCGCTATACCTGAATGTTGTACAGGCAATGTCGTCTAGTCGCTAAGCATATAAAACATCTTTTTTCAAATGTTCGTTGTAGTTTGTTTTGCTACGATTAATAAACATCAATCAAATGAGAAATGCTTAAACGTTGAATAATTCTGACATTTCTCATTAGTTAAAGGTAAACACTACACATAAACATATTCAACAATCTCGGACGAGAACATGACAGGGCTGCGATAAAAAAACGCCAAGGCAACAACACGTGCTGCTCATATGCAGTACAAACAACCATCCGATGCAAAGTTTGTTGCCGGTAAGCGATCTTCGCCAAAACAGTCTTTGTTGTTTGCTCGGCAGAGTGCGCGATGAAAACGCTTGCTTCAGCCGCAACGCTGAGGTAATCTCAAATAGTTTACATTTCCATAAAATTTAAATAATGGAGAATTTATTGTCACCATACTCCATCCAACTAAATCTGCAACCAACTCACACTGACATACAAGTTTACAAACAAGAGTTTTACGTTCCAGTGTACCGGAGCGAAGAGAGAGAGGTAGAACACTTGTTTAAACATCGGATCATCTTCTGGCCCAACCATAGAACACTGTTACTTGTTGTTCACTTCGTCAGGACTAAAATGTTTCGATGTTAATGAAAAAATATTCACCTAAATTAGCATTATTTTACGGATAAGAGACGATTATGGTTATGCCGCAATATGAAATTAAAAACGTTTGTAATTCATAGTTAAGATCGTGCTAAATTTTGCACAATTTTTATTATGAAAATGAGTAACGGTGTCGTATTTAAAAACCAAATCTAATATCCAGTTAATCCGAAGGGGAAAAAAATAGGTACACATTTCAATGAAAAATTGACACCAGTGTGAGCTGCCAGCAAAAAAAAAAATACATCATTAATGAGATACAAACCATTTATCCTCCAGTCGCGGCGGAAAATGAGGTTTCATTTCCTTGACATAATCCCTCTGCGGATTTCGTGTTAGCCAGACTTTTGTGAAAACAGGTTTGTTCAGCATAATTGAATTTAATGTACAATTTTCTGCGCGGTTTGTGTCGGCAAAACCGCCGCTGATAAAAACTGGAATGCGTAAAGAGAACATCGCCGACCAGTTTTGTTGCCACGTCGAGCGGATTGAATGTGGCGGCACGAGTAAACAGATTAATTTACGAACAAATAATCTCCCGCCGATATTGTTCCAATTTCCGCGAAAGCTTCGATGAATGATCCACTTAAAATAAACTGCTGTTCGATACACAACAAAATAGCTGGCACAAGCTCGTAAAGCAATGCCCTGAGCAATTTCCAATCTGACGGTTCTAATCACATTTTTCTGCCGCTGGGAAATCAGCTTCGATAGGAACACAGCTTCATTAACGCTGGAAGCTGACGAAAAAGAACGCAGCAAGGTGCTGTAAACTGAGCTAACACCCCCCAAGTTTTCCTTTTCCGCGCGGAAACCGACGCCACTGTGGCAAGAGCTGTACTGTTTGTTTCGTAGCATGGAACTTTTCTCTCCGCGGGCCGGATGACTTCCGAGATCCAATCCGCCATCATTATCGTGTGCTTTTTGTGGCACGAACTTTGCTTCAACGGCGGTTTTATTTCATCAGCTTCGCGGCTTCTGATAATTTATCGCTCATTGGTATACAGGCTCTATACTCTGGCATTAACAACCTCAAACTTAATCAAAATTGTTTTGATGGATTTTGATAAGTATCGTTCAAAAAATTAAGAGGGTTGACGGCTGAAAGTTTCGTTATAACAATTCATCTCAAAGTGGCATGTTACAGTTTCACTCACACTTACACTATTTTATAATTAGGTTTCACACTTGGTGTGTCTTCTAAAATGTTCTCACAGCGACCGATTCGATTTATTAAGTGCTTTCGTTTATGATTTCGCAACTGTGATGCAGCCCCAGCAAAGGGTGGAGGAGAAGGTGGGTTACAAAATTTGACGTTTTCGTTACACACACAGTACCAAAAAATGAAATTTACAACTAATACAAATGAAAGCACATAACGATTTCTAGCACATAAAGTGAAAAACATATACAATTTCACACCGTTAATAATGCACAATACAGAATCGTTTTAAGCCATGTAAATTCGAACGTTAATTGATATAAACTTAAAGCTTCGAATATAAATATGCATGCAAATTCAAAATATATTCATTTACTTTGCATATGAATATAGTGCCACACGGAATATTACATGGTTTCCAATGCTCTATTTATGTGCATTTAAAGTGATGTAAATTTTTTTTACTGTGCAGGTTATGAAAATTATAAAATTCCGTGGAGATGAATTGTGAAAACTCTACCTATCTCGCTACTACCGAAACAAAGAACAGTTCTGGTAGAGGATTCCGATCAAACGATAATAACAAACGGGTAGCACAAATATATCTTAACTTGATAGAAATAACAAAGCCTGTAATATTCTTGATATGCCAGAGGGATAAAAAGTACAGAATTATATCAAATTCTGTTACCATACACTTGAATGTTCAAAAATGTATTTTTTGCCTTTCTCCTAGAAAGGTATAGCAATCACTTGCGAAACCGAAAGTATAAAAGTGCTCCAAAGGGCCGAATGGCATATATCACTCGACTCAGCTCGGCAAGCTGAGCATTTTCTGTATGTGTGTGTGTGTATGTGCAGATTTTTATTCTCACTCACTTTTCTCAGAGATGGCTGGACCGATTTTCATGAAATTAATTGCAAATGAACGGTCTTGTTGCTCCATAAGACCCTATTGAATTTTATTGTAATCGGATTTTTAGTTTAGAGGTTATGTTTAAAAATGTGAAAATCATGAAACATCAATATCTCAGAAACTACACAACCGAACTGAACAAAATTGGTCTCAAAAGAACGAGCTACCTAGAAAACCCTTAATTTTGAATTTCATAACGATTGAACTTGTGGTTCAAAAGTATTGAAAAGAAACGTGTTCTGAAGACTGTTTAATCTCACTCATGTTTCTCAGAGATGGCTGTACCGATTTTCATAAAATCAGTGTCAAATGGAAGGTCTAGTTGCCCCATAAGACCCTATTGATTTGTTTTGCAATCGGACTATTACTTTGCCTGTTATGTTTAGAAATGTGAAATCCAGCTATGCAAAGGAACATATTCCGAAGACTACTTGGACACACTCACTTTTCTCAGAGATGGCCGACCCGATTTCCACAAAATTAGTGTCAAATGAATGGTCTAGCTGCCTCAGAAGACCCTAATGAATTTTACTGTAATCGAACTGAAACTTCATTTGTAATGTGCCGACTTGTGAAAATCACGAAACTTTATTATCTCAGAAACTACACAACCGATTTGATCAATATTATTATCAGATGAGCGGGCTAGTTAAGGGTTAACTGTTGAATTATGATTGAACACGTGGTTTCAAAGTTTGGCTGCCCTACACGTTCCCATTTCATTTGATTATAATCGAACTTAAGCAACCGTTATGTATTAAATTGTTAATAAAACAACGAAAGTCTATTATCTCAAAGATTACATGACTTATTTGAACATAACTAGTGTCATACGAACGAGTCATCTCTCAAACTTACAAATAACAAACTTCATAACAGTTTGATATGTGGCTCAATAGTTATGGAAAGAAGAGAAATTCAAAGACTATTGTAAGCTATACCTGCTTTGATCGATATATGTGGCCTCAACATAATTTAAAGGTGGTGTCGTACTATTTGAACGTTCCAAGTTCATTGATTCCTTGCGGTTTGTTTGAATTCTGCAAATGCACGACGAATCAGCCATAGGATATGATAAAAGTCAAATAACAATTCGTTTGAAATGATTGGTTTTATCGAAATGACAACATCCTCGTCTTTTGGCTTCTGTACATCGCCTTAATTCTGAATATATTCATATTGGGTGGTATTCTGTCATTATCAGCAGACTTTCTGGCATCAATCTGAAACCGGAAATACCCATGTTGGGAGGTATTTTTGGTTGTTTTCCAGAAACTAAAAGTGGTCGTCTTCAAATTCAAAATAGTGTCCAGGGTCAATGTTTGGTTTCTATGCATCATCACGTTTACGAAAATATCCATATTGAGTATTATTTGGTCATTTCCGACTGTTGCCTATAAGTTGCCATTTAGCAATTCAAAATGGTGCCTGAAGTCAATTGTTAGCTCCTTGCATCATTCTGGTTCCAGAGATACTCATATTGGATAGTATTTGTTTATTTTAGGCTGTTTTTCACAAACCGGTAGTCGCCATCTTGGATTTCAAAATGGTATTTAGGATACTGGTTAAAGAAAAACTCATATTGGGTGATATTTGGTCACTTTGGACTGTTTTTCAGAAGCCGAAAGTCGTCATTTTGGCCTTTAAAATTGCCTGTGAAATCAATTTCTGTCATCTGGGCGTAGTTCTGGTTCCGAAAACATTCATATTGAATGGTATTTGGTCATTTCCGGCTGTTTGCCAGACACCGGAAGTCACCATTTAAAAATTCAAGATTGTGTCTGTGATCAATTTTTAGCTTCTGTGCATCTTTCTGGTTCCAGAAATACTAATATTTAATGGGAATCGTCCATTTCAGGCTGTTTTCCAGAAACCGGAGGTGCCATCTCACAATTCAAAATGTTGTCTGAAGTCGATTTGTGGCTCCAGTGCATCATTACGGTTCCGGAAATACCCATATTGGGTGGTATTTGGTCATTTGCCGCTGTTTTTCCGACACCGGAAGTCGCCATTTTGGATTTCATAATGGCATTTGGAGACAATTTCTGGATTTTGAACGGCATACTGGTTAAAGAAAAACTCATATTGGGTGGTATTTGGTCATTTTCTGCTGTTTTCAGAAACCGGAAGTTGCCATCTTACAATCAAAAATGTTGTCTGAGGTCGATTATGGAACATATTTGTTACCACTAAAAACATTCACCTGCCAATATGGTTCCATTTAGTTGATTAGTTCGCGAGATGTGCAGAAATTTGTGAAGAAACATGTACTTCCAGAAGAGGGAGGGGCGTCAAACCATTATGGACATGTTTGTTACCTCTAAAAACATTCACATACCAAATTTGGTTGTATTTTCTTGATTGGTTCTTAAGCTGTGCGAAATTTGTGTTTCATTTTCATGGGATCCCTCTCTTATAGAAGAGGGAGTCGGGTTTCAAACCAGTATGTACATATTTGTTACCACTAAAAACATTTACCTGCCGAATTTTGTTCCATTTGGTTGATTAGTTTTCGAGATGTGCACAAATTTGTGTTTCATCCAACTATTATGGACATATTAGTTACCCCTTAAAACATCCACATGCCAAATTCGGTTTCATTTGCTTGGTTTGTTCTTGAGTTGTGCAGAAATTTATGTTTCATTTGTATGGGACCCCTCCCTTCCAGAAGAGGGAGTGGTCTCAAACTATCATAGGAACCTTTATCGGCACCAAAAACCCCTGCATACAAATTTTCACGTCGATCGGTTCGGTAGTTTTCGGGCCTATACGGATCAGACAAACAGACAGACTTGACTGCATTTTTATATGTAAAGATTACAACATCAATATTTTAGAACCTAAAGAGTGAATATACATTTATTGGATTGAAGCGTTCATGTAAATCTATTTTTACAAATAAAAAATTGAATGAGAAAGGCTGGGTCTGACCGCTAGGTGGATTAATTTAGGTTTTTTAAAAGCATATTCATAACAAAGCTTGTTATTCAATTGACCAAATATTGTACATTCTAACTAATTCTGATCTTTTTGTGCCAAAAACCTTACAAAACTTGCTATAATTTGTAATAATCAGTAAGTAATTTTGAAAGGAATTTTAATATTTTAACTATTAACGAAAAGAAGTTTAGAACACAAGTTGATACCAAAAGTTCGTGACAAAATATCAAGATTTGTTATAATCCTGATATTTTTGACTGGTCGGGTTCGCACGATACAACTTTTGCATGCAGTAAAAAACTTAAAGCGAAAAATAATCAGCTGGATTTATTGGTAAGAGTGTATAAATAATAATGTATTTACAGTATTGTGCTCTGTGACGAGGCATCAATTCTAACTAAATCAACGTTACATTGGCAACAGTAAATCCTTGATTCCATAAACTAGTAACAGCTGCTTGCCTGCGTTGAGGCAGCACTCAATACAATTGGCACATTTTTAGAGCGTTGATGAGCTAGGCCCTGATTGTTAACCTACATATTATTTCCCTATTAATGGTCTAACAATACCACGATGGCAGCGTGGATTGGAAATCTACACCCCCAACAGCAGTGCCAGTGTGTACAGCCTCATAAATATGGAATACGGGGCGGACCTCGGAACCCGTCGACCGCACGGTGCACCGAAAATGTTATTAACCCGATGAAAAGGGTTTACTTTGGAAAAGCTTTCCCGAGTTTGCGTGTCTAGAATCGATGATTTGAGTTTTCCGATTCACGCAGGGCACCAGCGCCGGCCGTGCCAGAGAGGTGGCGACCGTATTTCGCTGGAACTAATAATATTAAAATGTTGAATCCAAGCTCCCCGAACGGTTTCAAAGTTGAGGACATATTTTAGTCCGATGTCATTCAGTTCTGCTCGCACTTGCCCTCGGTGATTCAGTGCTTTTTCAATGGTAGGAAAATTTGATTCAGGCCTGAAAATGTGACCGGAAAGTAAACTTCTTTTGGGAATAGAATATGGCGTCGGTCAAAAAGTAGTACGGAATGCTACAAGCAATTTAATTAGAACTATTTTCATTCATCAATCTTGCATATATCTCGGGAAGCCTTTGGCTAGACAAACCTGGCTTCGAAACATTTCATTGCAACACGTGCATTTCGCATTGCGAAATATGACATGCGTGAATGCGTATCACATTTATATAGCTGGGGACCTGACTCGATGTTAATCAAATCAACAAATCAAAGCGGATGCTGGTGGGTTGAATTCCGCTGCAGCGACAGTTGGGAGCCAGAATCGGACTGCTCCGTAACAGATTGCAAAATGCATTCATCGGTTTTCGCTGCAGCGAGGCATTCCTTTTTCGTGTGCAGTTTGTTTTATAGTCTGATGGTGAAACATCATCCGTAAAGATTGGATGAACGTTGACAGAGAAAAAGGATATATACATTAAAGAAATTCATCCTTATGGCAGCGTGATACAAAAAAACGGAGGCTTCACCGCAGCCACGCAAAATTCAATATGGATAAATACTTTTGCGGTTGGTCTTTTTTCAATGATTCTCCGTTTGCAGTGCGCGAGGATACGCCTAAAAATATTGCGTATCCATTAGAGAGTATTTGCATCAAATCGAATGGTTTCATTACTGGATTTTGAGTGCAGCTGCGGTGAGAGCTGAGCTGCAAAGTATCAGTGAAGCGTACTGATAACAAACAAATAGCCTCGCTGCACAAATGCACACGCACAAGCTAGATGTGATGAAATAATCTATTATGGTGAAGCGAGCTTTATTCAAGTGCTTGATTTCACCGAACTGTTGTTGTTTACGTTTGTAGGTCATCTAACGATTAGAATGTTGTTTTTTCTGTATTCTATCAAAGAATTGTTTGATGTTGGAGGGTGCTGAAAACGCAACCGTGTAGTCAAGCACTCGATTCAGTCCGATTAGCTGACTTTTATTTTTGTGTGATGTGCGAGTGGAGTATAGCTGTTAGAGGTACGCGACATTGAGAAACGAGAGCTGCATACGAGTCATCTTCCAGGCTCTGCGTAACATGTTACCTACATGTCACATGTTACATAAATAGCTTTTGGGATGCTATACCATCTTTAATGTACAACAATTCAATAACTCACACTTTCGAAAGATCAATAACGGCGCCGGCCACGTCTTTACGATCGTTCCGAATATATAGATAAAGGATTGTTAGTTCTACAAACGTTGTTATGAGACCGAGTTCACCTCTGCATCTCTAAATATGTTAAATGAAGGGAGTTTGTGTTGGTATGATGGGGTAGGTAAGCTCAGGATTTGCCGTGGTAGGCAATGCGTTCAGATATTTTCTAATTTCGCACACGGATAAATTTTAAACCATATAATAAATATGCAGACACAAAATCTAAGCGCAACACTTAACTAGCTGATTTACGCTTATTGCCAGGCACCGATTTTGTGTCCTTTGAGAGTTAACTACGCGATACGAATCTCCAGACCACCAGCCACCGCAAACCAAACTCAAACGATTGATCACTGTACTAAAAACAAAACCTATCTTTCTATTTCGTCAATTCAATGATATATTCGATAATAAATAACACAATGCTGTGAACAACAATTATATATCACGATAACGTTTCTTAAAGCAATCACTATACGGTATACGGTTGTTATCACATGTGACACGTGGCTTATATTCGAACGCGAGTTGTAAATATGTAAATCATTTTCGAACGCGGGTATGATCGCATCGAGCCTACTCTTGTGTTCAACTATATGAATATTCGCAGTTAACATCAATCTTAAGCGCAAAAAAAAACCTAACAAAAGTAAAAATGACGAATTTGATGTTGAATGGCGCCCAAATTAATCGCTAGAACTGATATTATACAGAACGCGGAGCGAGGCGATACGCGTCTTTTCAAAGAGTCAGAAATAATAATATCAATAATACAGTGCAACAAAAATTGACTTTTTTTTCTGCCTTGGCTTCTATATATAATTTTTTTTGTGTATTTTTATGCAAAACTGAATTTCCCCGAGTTTGAACATATTTCAACTTAAGGGGCAACAATGGCGCCATTTTGAATTTTTGAGAAACCGGTAATTTTTGTGTTTTTTTCGACGCCATTTTGTTTTGAGGCCAAATATCAAAATTCTAAGACTTTGTCCACACATTAGCATCTTTTTACCCATCTTTTGAAAAAAAAAAAACAGATCTTAAATCGGACAAAAACTGAGCTCAAAACGGTGATTCCACGAAACCGGGTTCGACATAGTTTTAGTATATTTTTCACAGAGCAAAATAATATCGATTATTTTTGAGCATTAATGGTAATTCGCTAATATCTTAAAGTGGTAGTCAAATTATATCTTATTTTGAGTAAAAAAGTCTTAGAAATCGAATGGTCGGTGTCTGATCTACGTAAAATGTCAGTAGATAAACCTATTTTAGTATTGTAGGGGAATTGGGGCAAAACCGACATTTTGCTGACATTTTAAGTTTTAAGTCATATGAGAAAATGTATGAAAACGCTACGCTTCGCGCCATCTCGCCTCAGCATAACAACAGCGTAAAAAATCGGTAGAAAAACACACACGCGGATACGAAAAAAAGTATTTGATTCATGTCGGTGAAAACTACAAACAGTTTTCATAAGTACTACTTCATAAATAAACATGTCTGTAAATATATGCAATTATCTTAGACACCGAAGCACTATTCATTGAGTCAAGTATGCCGCCGCACGCACACGAACGAGCACAAACAAACCGTTTCCATGATTACAGTTGCCGCTCTCTCGATTTCTGCCTCTCAGTCTCAGCAGATCGTGCCATCGGCGACGAGCACATGAACTTTAAACACAATACACACGTACTTTAAGGAAGATCACTAACACACCAAAATACAATTTTTATCATTTCGTTATATTCATGGGTTCGACAAATTCAAATTCAAATTCAATTTTTTAACCGTGGTAAAACCGAAAAAAGCACTGTAGTTGAATCTGACCAGGAACAAGTTTGTCTGCAATATGTGCACCGCATAGCTTTAACCTCGCGAGTGTGGCTTTCTTTGGGCTTGCAGGACCTGATTTCTATTAATTCGACCATAATTTGCCCGGATATGCTGATCGAACGGCCATAGATGAATGCTCCGTAGGCTGCCTCGGACACGTCGAAAAATACATGGAACTCTGTCAGTACTGGATGATCGCCGAATGCGTTTCGATCCACCTTGATGTTGGCGATTTGCCCATTGCTTCTCTAAATTCGGTGTTAACGGATCATCCCAACCCTTAGTGGACACCCAGAGTAGTTGCATTTGGATCTTTTTTTGTAGTTAGGGAATTAGAATTACGTTGTCCATTGATGTGAACTTTTGTAATATATCCCAGTCAATTGCTATACGTGTCCCCTTGCAAAATACAATGACCACTATTGTTGAGTGATCAGGTACCTGCACCGACACGCTCCCAGTCAGGTGAAATATGGTTTGTGAAGCCAATCACCTTCCCAGGATTCAAAGACCAAATCTCTTTGGGCTGTAAACAGCCACTGCCAAGAAACCTTGATCTGCGTTTAAATAATGCACCAAAACTGCACAGCAGATGTTCCGATGTCTCGCTTTCCATATTACAAAAGCGACAGATATCATCCTGAACCCGGCCAATGTTCTTTAAATGATATCTACTCGGACAGTGCCCCGTACTAGGCCGACGTATGTACAAAGAGCTCTTTTGTTGAGCTCTAGGAGCTTTTTCGAATGATTCTCGTTTGGTGTGATAAATCTTTTAGATTGGGAACACTTTTTGACACCCAACCAATTGGTTATCACCTTTTGTTCCTCCCAGCGTTTAAGCTCCATTTTCTCTGCACAGTTTGATATACCGCAGAAAGGTTCTGGGTCGATAAACTGTGAGTTAGATCCTTGTTTTGCAAGTTCGTCTGCCTTTTCATTCCCACCAATGCCACAATGTTCTGGAACCCAATACAAATTTACTGAGTTTGTTTGACATAGCTGTTGCAATGTGAGAATACATTCCCAGACAATCTTGGATGTACATTTATAAGCATCAAGGGCTTTCAGTGCTGCTTGACTGTCAGAGAAAATACAAATATTTGCATGTTTGTATTTCCTAGTCAGACACACATTCGCACATTCAAGGATTGCAAAAATCTCTGCTTGAAACACTGTTGGCCTGTGTCCCATTGCCACAGAAATATTAATTCCAGGGCCGAAGATTCCTGCACCAGTTTTGGTACCTATTTTTGAGCCATCTGTGAAAAATATCGTTGAACCGGGAAGGACATCAGGGACTCCGACTTCCCAGTCTGTACGCGACGTTTCGCATACCTTGTAGGGAATATCATGGTTATCCTGAGGTGCCATCCAGTCTCCATTAATACTCATCACTGGCCCTCTTTTGGAAAAGTCCAGTATAGTCAGGTGACCCACAAGATCACCTGACGAGATAGTTTTTGTTCTTTTAAGCCTCAAGGCACTCTTTTTTGCTTCTAGTTGCACGTATTCGTACAACGGCAGCAGATGAAGAATAGCAAGAATAGTTTCCCGGAATATACCATACACTTGGGAGACTCCCCACAGTCCTTCGCTTTATGGCCTGCACCTCCACATCGCCTGCACAACTGGCTCCTATCGGGCCCCTTGCAGGTCCAGGACTTATGTCCACCCTCAAAGCACCGGAAGCAAATGTCTGGTTGCTGTAGTATGCCCAGAGGACATACAGACCAGCCGACCTTCAACTTGCCTTCTTTCAGGGCCAGGTTAGCATCTGCCGACGGTAGTCGGAAGGTAGCTTTCTGGGTCCCCGCCGGACCTTAGCGGAGGCGGATTGACTCCTTAGCCACCTCCACCCCGCACTTCGCTTTGAGGGCTTGTGCAATGTCGCACCCCTCGGTGATTTCGCCCAGGTTTTTAAGCTGGAGAGGCACCTCTGAGGTGAGTGCCCGCACTTGTACCTCCTTCCCCAGGACCTTTTCAGCTACCGTTTTATAGGTAGCCCCCTTGTTCTTGGCGTCCTTCCGGAGCTCAAGTATCATCTCGCCAGTGCGAGATCGGCGGATACTCCGCACATCCGCCCCCAGATCCTTGAGCTGGGTTTTCCCCCTCATCTTTTTCAAGACTTCTAAGTATTTCGACCCGTTTGTCTTGAGTATGAGGGCATCACCTCTACTCCGCGCCTTTTTGCCCTTTTTCGGTCCTCTGGCCACTCCGCCGTCTTGGCGCGTCGCACCTTCCCGACGCCTCCTACCCTCTACAGTAGTCCAAGGGTTGCCCGTAGCCTCCACTTGTGCCATTTCCGCGGCGGACCTTGAACCGGTTGGTGTGTTCTCCCGTGGGAGTAGCACAACCAACCGCTTCTTGGGGTTCCCCCGGGGACTGCCTCGTTCCTTTAGCGACCTGCCCTGTTCCTTTAGCGACCGCGAACGAGGGGGCATCTGTCTGCACCTCTTTAGATGCAGTCGCCCTTCTGGTCCTTACCTTTTTCTCGGCCGCCTTCACCCGAGCTAGAAGTTCTTCGTGCTCCTTCCTGGCTTCATCAATAGTGGCCCGAAGCAGGAGGAGGCTCTGCTTCAGGCCGCCAGCGATATTCCGCCTATTCGCCGAGAACTCGATTATAGCGTCGAGTTGTTCGGACAACGCTGCCATTCTTGGCCGCGTGTTCATGCAACTTTCGACGGCCTTGACTAGCAAGGGACCGTCTACCGAGATGTCTGGTGTGGACACCGACGGATTCGCCGGTTTCCCAACTCCAGACTTCGCCGCATCCGTCTCCGCCTTCTTCTGCGGAGACCGCTGGATGCCACCTCGTGCGAAGGGATTTGGTAACCCCTCCTCACCCGTCTCTTTTTGGTTTTTGGTTTAGCTCATTTTTGTTAATTGGGTCCCCCTTCCAGCCGCTATCCTTGTTCATAAATGAGAAGTCGCTTGTATGGTCCCATGGTAATCTATGCCGAAGCAGTGAGGCCCTGGGTAAGGGGGGTCGCCATAGCACCTTATGAGCACTATGACGCCCCCGCCCGCGTAAGTCAGGAAAGGGGCATCTCGTCCTAGGACTAGTTTCCCCCCATCTGATCCTTCTCTGCCTGATTCCCACCAGGCAATGGACGCGGAACGTACTGGAAGGCCTGCCAGGTTGTACGGGACGGAGACCCCTACACCGGGTACCATCTCGCCGTTTCAAGCCGCTGTCACGCGACTTTACTAAGGGAGCTCGATGCAGGTGCCAGCCCTTGGTCATGGTTCCTTATCGTATCCGACTCAAATCCGTTTCATTCGCTGCCAGTTGCCATAATAGGGACATTACTGGTGTCGGCCCCAATGGGCGAGGGTTTTGGACGTATAACAGATGTGAATATCCACATCACCATTTTCGGTCTCAAGCCCCACTTTCTCCCAACGGTTTTGGAACACAACCATAATGCACTGACCGCCTTGTTGATTGCATAGTCAAGATGTGCGTTCCAGTTTAGCTTGGCATCTGCATCAGGATAACTCCTAAGTATTTAACCTGTTCACTGAATGGAATTTCTACTCCTCCAAGCTTGAGAGTTTTCAGATTAAATTTCCTCTTTCTAGTGAAAGGTACGACTACAGCTTTTGTCGGATTAATGCTGATTTGGATCTTAGCCCAAGCAATATCCGGTGCTGTGACCAGTAGGATCAAATAATTGAGCGATGACGGAGTACACCTTGCGCCTAGTCCACTGTCCGCTTACAATGAAACCCGATACATCGATGCTCAGCAGATCTGGTCTTGAGTATTGAATACGTGGACAAAGTGGCGTCAAATGCGTGGTTGCTGCGAGCTGATCTATTCTCGGAGATAAAAGGTTTCATGGTAGCCATACAAAACCGAGTCATTGCGACGAAGAACTATCGCAGGTACACATTGCACGAAGAAATAGAAGACTGTTGTAAAAAGTGCATAGCAGTGGGTGAGAAAATCAACCATATGGTAGCAAGCTGTCAAGCATTAGCGGAAACTGCCATTCACGGTCGCCACAACTCAATGGCCAAGATTCTGCATGAACATTACTGTACATTACTATAAGTATCTGCCAGATCCGGTCCTGAAGAATAGTCGCATTAAGATATACTGGGATCGCGAGATTCCAACGGGTGGCCTAACTCGTATCATTCGCTCTGATATAGTGGTCCACGACAAAAGGATGAAGCGATCGCTGTACCGTTGGACCATAATGTTCGTTCAATATTTCCGGCCAAGATTACAGAGTACCATGATCTGGCGGGGAAGTTGGAGCAGTTGTGGCACCTGGAGGAGATCCGTATAGCTCCGCTTGTGATCTCTGCTACTGGAATCGTTCTCCTTGTCCTTATTCGTTCTTTCGAAGAACTGGAGCTACATAAAAAGCCGAACAGCGTTTGTACGTAGCAGCAGTAGTGCCTACAACCTGCAATATTGTGCGCTGTATCCTGAACCATCACAACTGATCCAACCAGTGTAAACAAAAAAAAAAAAAAAAAAAAAAAAAAAAATTAAAATTCATTAAGACCGAATGGCTTGATTCCATTAGGATTTGAACCCCTGATCATCCGCTTGTAAAAGTGGATTCTGTGACCTTGCGGCTACGAAGCTCCGTTACAGTCTAAAAGGGTCAGATATCACTCAATATGGATACATCTGGTACCAAGATGAAGAGATGGAAAATCAATTATCCAGACACAAACTGCATTGCAGCCCAGAAAGGTCGAATACCACCCATTATGGGTATTCCCAGAACTATGATGATGGACAGAGAACAACAAACAACTCTAGAGGCCGTTTTGTAATTTGAGGTGGCAACTTATGTACAGTTTATGAACAACAACCAAATATGGCTTAATACCACCTAATATAAATATTTTTCCCAGTATAAAGTACCATGTAATCCAGTGCAACGAAGAAAAGCGCAGCCCTGTGTCATAAACCCTACCATGCCCTGTAAGTGTAACAACGGAAACTTTAACTTCAACCACCGTGCCAAAAGTTGACCGTATATAGTCTGGTATCTACCTAGAGAAAGTCTGCCCGCGTCAGAACGACTTCATGCATCCGGTTCAGAGTTCGTACCCGCCAGCAGTGGGGAATCAGAAACCCTTGTCGAGCGCTAAGCTGCGATGCTTAGCCATCACCTTGTAGTCTACCATTGAAAATTAATGTGCCAATATGTGAAGGTAGCTCGAGAGATGTAATAAAACTCTTATAGCTATTCTCTGTTCCCCCTGTTGGGAGCAATATCAGTGGGAACTGTTGGGCTACGTTGCATGATCGGCACACAACAACGGCAGGCGACCGAGAAAATGGACCATATTGGCTGACACTAACGACTGGTTTGGATTATGCAACCATCGTGGAGCAACACTGATTCATGATTGAATATCACAGTGTTTATGTTGTCAAAGTGAAAATTAGATTATATTGCTGTTCTAATATAATCTTTGTTTTGAAGATTATATCGTTCAGGCAGTTAACACTTTGATCGAAATGATGATGATAACAGCATCACTAACACATTTGGTACTGGTGAGGGGGAAACATGAAACCGCATTTTTGTTTTCACCAAAAGTCTTTATTTAATAACTCAAATGCTGTAAAAGTTGGCGTAGCAGTCCCCGTGATTGTTTTTCCAAACGCGCATCTGAGAAAAATGATGCCATAACAATTTTTCCATTCTTACCAATACACCATCAGCGCCTACTATTCATGGTTGTCAAGCATATACTTAACATTGGAATTCATGAAGGTTGGTGTTTTTAAAAGTATTTTGTTATTCTGAAAATTTTTTCTATATTATTCGGGTCTCCAAGATGGTTTCGAAGTACGATGCTGGCCTAACAAACCAGTCTTCGTATGTTCGAGTTGCGGTTTAGGAGATACTGTTAGTGTCAGTAGGATCGTCGCCCCGCAATTGACCTGTACACTTGACTGCGAAGTATGGGCACAATAAAACAGAAGGTCGTGTTCCGATACGGAAGGTGGCACTAAGGCTTTGCTTTATTATTCGGGTGAAAGACTTCACTTGTAGCTGCATTGTGAAAATTGTTGAATCAGCTTGTGAAATAATAACTAACAAATAAACGAATAATTATTCGTCAATAATGAGCCTAATGTTGGCGTCTGTTCTCCATCCATTAAGGGGGGCCCTACTCTAGAAGGTCGAAAAATCATGAATTTTCATATTTTTTTTGGCTGTCTAGAGTAAAGTGAAGTGTTTGGCTATTTTGGCTATTGATTAAGGTATATTTGAAGATTTATTTTCCATGTCGTGAATGTAAATAAATAAAATAGTATTACACTGTTGGCAGCTGGGAACGTGGATGCTCTCTCTAAATCAGTACCTAACTGGTGGTGAGGTTTTCTCAGCTTCTAGTAGACCGATCGGGCTGAAATTTTTTTTCAGTATATAGAAACATATTATCTATCTTGTTACGTAGCCGTTTTTGAAAATTCCAAAAATTGCCAAAATGGCGGCCATTTTAGTAAAAAAATTGTTTTTTTTTCTTGAAAAATCACTATTGAAAAAATCATAAAACATTGAAAAACTCAGATATCAAAAAACGGCTACGTAACAAGTTAGATAATCCATTTTTACATGTTAAAAAAAAAAATTCAGCAAAATCGGTTCAGTAGATGCTGAGAAAAATTTACCACCAGTTGAAAAAACATGGTTTCGAGAAAAACACTGCCAATAGCGTAATACTCACTATATTTGCACCCACGGTACACAAAATACATCTTCAAATATACCTTAATACATAGCCGAAATGCCCGAATACCTCACCTTCTCTAAACATCCAAAAAAAAATATCACGAAAATTTATTATTTTTCAACTTTCCAGAGTAGGGTCCCCCCTTAAGTGTTTCTATCGTTAAAAACAACATTCAAAGGTGGAGGTATATTTGAGAACACTCCATGACATTCGAAATAAATCAAATTGGACTAATACAGTTGATCGTACACAAATTTATGGTTCTAGTTGCGAGTTGCCAACATTCGCACTAAAACATGTTGAAGCACAATGCGATGAATTTTGATCACTACCTCTATATGTTTTGAAAATAAATATGATGAGCTACGTTTTTCGCAACTGTTGTTTTTTGCTGAGCTCGATTGCATTTTTACTTATCGCTCTAGAAAACGAACGAAACAAGTAAACAAACAAAAGCCAATATCAATCGAAACGAAATCGGGATAATTTGCCGATATCCAGTGTATTGGAAGCAAGTTTCTTACTGAAGCAAATATCAACGGGGCAGACGGTTTCCCCGTTGCCTCTATAACCATACGATTTCGCTAAAGCCAGACAAGCAGAGTCATTTGCCTCCGGAGATTATTTGATATCAATGTTTATGGACGGTGAGGTTATGTGCATTCATAAATATTAAAGCGTGTTATCTGTCGGTTCTGCGGCTACTGAGCAAGGAACGGAACCACATCGCCCCAGAGAATCCACGACACGGCATCGTCAGCACCATCATCATCATCATCACCATCATCATCAATAGTTGAGATATGGTGCCGTTCTCGGTTTGTTACTGAAACTGAATATTGGACTGCAAGGAGCAAACGGAAAATCTCTCCATCATTCATTGGAAGCTCCTATCGGAGGGCAGGTATGTTTTGTTTTATTCTTTTCCGTTGCGCGGTCTGGTCCGTCCAGTCTACTCGAGGGCCGTGAAAATGCTGCTGAGTGAATAAATATGATAAACAATGAAGCACGAGAGCTTGTCTTTGTCCTTCGTAAAATTTTGTTTCCCGATTGCACCTGATAGTGTTCAATAGCGCGGTTTGGCTGATTTCACAATGGTGTTCAAACACACAGTAAGCGGTTTCCGTGGGTTCTGAGTCTGAGTTGATTTAGATTGCTGGGCGTCGTAGATTTTTGGTGCAAGCTCCAAGTATTTTGCAAGTTTTTAGTGTTATACTAATATATAAAAATATTCAATGTAGGAAAAAGTACGAATTTAAGCTAATGTCATCGACACTCGGAAAAGTTGTACAGAAATCCTATCAATGCCCTGTAGAAACTCATTTTTTAGTATCATGGTATTTCTAATTTTTTGACGTAGAACTAAGTCTAATTCTTCACGGCGAAATATAGTTTTAGGTCATCCGCATAAATAAAACCCAAGCAAACTACTAACATCATTTAAAAATATCGTAAAAAGCAGCGATCCCGCGTTACTTCCTTAAGGTACACCAATCAACTTAAAGAACGGAGTTGAGATGCACTCCCCCAATTTCATCCGAAGTGATCGATCACACAGGTATTAACCTAGCCATGCTACTAAGCTGTCAGAGGCACCAAGCAGGTTAATCTCCGCGCGTTTTCTGAGTGAAACGTGATTTTTTAAAATTGTTTATCATTTTCCTTCGATTTTTGAATTAAGAATGAAAAACTGCTCGAAATGTCTTGAATGAAAATTCGCCCATGTACGGTATATGAAAAAACTGTCATTTAAGGCAGTTTTTTAATTTTCATTTAAAAATCGAAGGACGACGATAAATTTAAAAATTTAAAAACCGTGTAAAACTTCAAAACTTAATTGAGTTCCCTGAAAGGTGTTTTCCAGGGCATGAAAAAGCCAAAAAGGAAAATGATACCAAGTTGAGTTAAAAATCAGCGAATAGTTTTTATAAAAATAGGTGAAAGTCAAAATAGACAAAAATCTCAAATTTAGCTCAAAATCAGCGAAAAACGCTTTTCCTGGCCAAAATAGAATGAACCCAGCGGCGAGTTCAAAATTACGGGCAAGTTAGAAAACGTCAAAAAAGAACATAATCTCAAATCAAGCTCTGAATCACTGAAAAACGCTTTTGAAGGCCAGAAAAGGTCAACATAGAAAATGATCCAAAATTGAGCTCAGAATAGCTGAAAACCCTTTCTACAGGGCAGAATAACTTAACATACAAAATGATCCCTAATCGAGCTCAAAATCGCTGTAAAACATTTTCTTCAAGTCAAAATACATAATGAAGACATCCTTGATGACTTAGTTCGCGTTTAAATTCCAATTCCTACAATGCCGGATGGGAGGTAAATTGGGGAGTTGAAAATGTTGAAAATGTTGACCACGAACAGATTGAACTATGCCGAATTATGTGTTTCTTCTTTCTGTGGGGTACGTTCTCTCAAAAATAAAATCAACGTGAAACGGTTTTTAAATAAAAGATTTTGAATAGTCATCGCTTGCATACAAACGTTTCAAATGCAACAATCAATCTGTCGCAGAGTAGCTAAAATGTACAGGAATTTTATGATACAGTAGTTATGATACCACAGGTTAATTTTTACGTGGAGAAAACTGAGGAATAGCTCCAAGGTCAAATATCTGTACTTATTTCTCTAACGCTGATATCAAAATGGTGGCTTCTGTCTGCTAAGGCATACGGTTGTGTATGGTTTTGGTAGCAATCATGGGTGGTATTCGGCAATACTGTTGGACTGAGGTCATTTTCAGGTATCCGGCGTCATCTAGATTCCGGAAGACCCATATTAGGTAGTATAAAATTTTGTTACAGAAACCGGAAGGTGCCATTTTGGAATCCAATCTGGTGTCTAAGGTCGTTTTCTGGTCTCTGGATTCGCTCACCTTTATAGCTTCACTAAACTTATTTTATCAGAAGTTGCCAATTAATGAGTTCAGAGATTATTGAAGCGGATTATGAAATTTCGTCTTATTAACCCTAAAAAGGTTCTCAGGTACCCCGTCGAGTGTAGAGTAAAAGGTTTTGTACCTGAAAAATTCTCATAACACGATACTTATTTAAGTATCCTTGTTCCATAGCCTGGACAGTAGGCTGTCCCAAAAAAAAAACGATGTTAAAAAAGTCAAGGTGCTCAGCCTTCAATTGAAATATGAGGTTATATGTAGCATTTTTGTAGAACATTTCGACTTTCTAAAAAATTGTTTTCAAATTGCCCAAACGTGATTTATGAAAAATGACTTTTTCAAGCTACAAACCCACTCTTTTGCACTTTTTTTAAAACTGTTCGATTCCTACATTTTTCCCTATATATTTTTATATTTGTGAGATTGAATATTTTGCATGGTTTAGTTTAGCATCGCATTCAATTATTTGACTCATAGAGCCCATTGAACATCACAAAAAGTGAATTTTTCTCATAATTTTTAGATAAAACTCTTCAAAAAATATTAAAAAAAATTTTGATCAAGAACTGAATTATTTATTGCAAAGCGGGACTCAAGACAAAAATTTACATGAAAAAGATCCTTGATATCTTATATGTGGGCTGAGATATTGGCGTTTTTACATGTGATGGAAAACTATGCATTTTTACAAAAATGCCATTAAAGCTCAATATCTCCATTGCACAATGTTTTATTTTGCCGTTTGTGCGAATAATTTTCGAAATAGTGATTAAAATGTTAATTATAGCCATAAGGTATGTTCGGAGAAGTTTCAGGATATTCAAAAATGCATCTTTTAAAGTAGAAAATTGATCACCCAGATCAATCCACCAATGAGTGAGATAAAAAAAATTACTTTTTAATCAGAGTAAGAAAGACGCAAAGTATCTTCGACAAAGTTTTAGGTTATCTCTAAAACAAGAAACTTTACCGGAGACATCATGTTTCTATCTCTTACATATTACGAGCAACATTGAGTTTTCTGTTAGAGGGCACTAAAAATCATAATTTTCGTTCTAACTTTTTTCGCAGATTCTTCCGAATTTTTAAATCTTCCACTAAGTTATCAGGCGTCCAAAAATGCATTCTATTTCTGATTATTGTTATATTTTATCTCCCAAAGTAAACCAGTTATTTAACATATTTGTTAAAATTCATAGTTTTCCATCACATATAAAAATGCCAATATCTCAGCTCTCCAATAAGATATCAAGGGTCTTTTTTCATATAAATTTTCGTCATAAACCCCGCTTTGCAATGAGAATTTCAGTTCTTGATCAAAAACTTTTTATATTTGTGTTTTGAAGGGTTTTATCTAATAATTGTTAGAAAAATTACTTTTTCTGTGATGTTTAATGGGCTCTTGGAGGCAATTATCTGGCAGCACTGTAGCCAATATGTGTTGTTAAGTAACACGCTGTTAAACAAATCGCCAATAGTGGAGTAAACTCGTTTTTATTTCCCCCTGAAGTATTCCCAGTGAAATCCTGAGTACCTGATGTGATATCATACGCGTTATCTTGTTTCGCCGTTCCCGATCTACATCGAAATTGCAGTTGAAAAACCGAGCATCTACTGGACTAGATTAATCATTGTTGTTTTGCAAAGTCGAGCCCGCCGAAAAATACAAACGATAAGTTGCTGTCGCTTGCTTGTGTGTTTACTGCTTGACAAACACAATGTCGTTACACCGTACTCCTCCCGGCAGTGCGGATAAAACAAACAAGCGCGTACGATCAGATGACGAAATTGATCGCGACGGTGATGATGCCCCCCCCCCCCCCGACTTTGACGTTGGAGGCCGTTTTGCAAGCCATGAACGGCCAATTCGAGAAAACATTAACACGAATGGAAGAGATCAATGCTAATATCAGTGACCAAATCTGCGCGGTGAAAGCGGAGCTGGATGGTAAACTAGAATCGGTGATACACGATATCAACAACTTCAAGGCTGAATGGACCGCACAGCTTAAAACAAATGAAGATGGGCTTTGCAATCTGAGAGAACGAGTGGACGATATCTCGCAGGTAATCGGCAGCCTTGAGAATAGGAATGAATTGATCGTGAGTGGAATCCCGTACATGGAGGCAGAAAATTTGAAAGTGTATTTCAAAGCTATGTGGAAACAAATTGGAATGCAAGAAGATCTCACTCCATCGGTCGACCTACGGCGTTTGAGTCCGGGTTCCCAAAGCGATGGCTTAATTGTGGTGCAGTTTGCGTTACGAAACGATCGAGATGACTTCTACAGCCGCCACCTTAAAAACGGGACCTGAAATTGTGTCATCTAGGCATCAACTCGCAGCGACGGATTTACGTGAACGAGAGCTTAACCATCGCTGCACGTAAGCTGAAGGCAGCAGCTCTGCGTTTGAAGAAAGCTGGAAAGTTATCGTTAGTATACACGAGACTGGGTACTGTCATGGTGAAACGCTCTGCTGATCAGCAGCCGGTAGCCATAACTGCCGAACAACAACTTGACCAATTTTCTAGATAAGTACCGTATGTTACCGTCCACTATTTGTTTTTTGTTTAATGTTCAAAAAGTATTGTAATAATTCGAAGATTGTTTTAAATGTAATATCGACAAACATGTTTATTGTTATTGTTTTACAGCCCCCTAAAAACTGTTTCCCTTATTTTAAATAATGCCACTAATACAAAATCACACCTCAACGAACATTCCTGGGGCGGTGTTGAACGCTGCTCTCCCTTTCGGCAAGTTAAATGTATGCCACGGGAACGCCCAGAGTTTATGCGCTGAAAAGTCAGCCAAGTTAGAAGAAGTAACGGATCTCCTACGCGATTCCAAAATATCGGTTGCCTGCTTCTCCGAATCATGGCTTTCATCGAGGAATAGTGATCGTAGCACAGCCATCCCGGGTTTTAACGTTGTTAGAAACGACCGTGGCTATCGTCGTGGAGGAGAAATTGTAGTTTATTACAAGAAGCACTTAGCTTGCACTACGGTTTTCACCACCCAACTGTCAACGTCATCAGAGGATAAAACGGAATGTTTGGCTGTTGAGTTTCGATTAGGTGACGATAAAATCCTGATCGTCGTTGTATATAATCCCCCGAAAAATGACTGCTCTTAAAATATCCTGCTTATTGGGACTTTAACGTCAATTTGTCCCAGCCAAGTAGGAGACAGGCGCAATTCAAATCCATGCTAACAAGCTTTGCAATGTCCTCTATCGGCGAAGAACCCACGTTTTTTTATAGAAATGGTTGTTCGCAGCTGGATTTGTTTATAACAAGCTGCAGCGATAAGGTTCTGCGTTTTTATCAGGTAGGCTTCCCTGGACTGTCACAACACGACCTCATTTCTGGCTCTCTGGACTTTGATGCGAGGTGTCTTCAAAGGATCGATACGTATCGAGATTATATCAACTTCAACCCTGCCACACTGCAGAACGCTATCCTTTCCGTTCCCTGGGATACTTTCATTGCGACTCACGATCCAAACGAGCTGGTCGATTTCTTCAACTCTAAAGTAAAGCAAATTCATGACGATTGCATTCCTCTTCGCACAGTCAAGGCAAACAAATCAACCAACCCGTGGTACAACAATGAAATTCGGAAAGTTATGTTAGAACGTGATTTAGCGTACGCAGACTGGATCAGAGCACCAATAGAAGCTAAGGATGAAGCACGTCAACGGTATATCGTCCTGAGAAATAGCACAAATACGATGGTATCGGCGGCAAAAACGCGCCATTTAAATCGTTTTTTGATGATCAAATCCCGTCAGACGTCCTTTGGAAGCGACTGAAAAGTATTGGAGTGGGTAAAAATAAATCATCAACTGTGTGTGAGTTCCATCCTGATGAAGTGAATCGCACATTTTTGCCGAGCCACATCCAGAGCGATAATTACAGTGAGCGGAGAAGATCGATGCCAGACTCGCCTTACAGTTTCTCCTTCCGTCCAGTGGAGTCATGGGAAGTGGTGAACGTAATATGCAGCATTACTTCAAATGCAACCGGTCTGGATGGTTTGCCGATTAAATTCATGAAAATAATCCTGCCCTCAGTTGTCCAACAAATTACATATATGTTTAACCGCATCATTGAGACATCATCCTTTCCATCTTGCTGGAAGCAGGCCAAGATTATTCCACTACGCAGGAAACCGCACTTGAGTGCTCTGTCAGATCTCACGCCTATCAGCATCCTATGTGCCCTGTCAAAGGCATTCGAAAAATTGCTGAAGCAGCAGATGTCATCATTTATTACGGAGAATAACCTGCTATCAGATCATCAGGCTGGTTTTCGTAAAGGGTAAAGCATACAAACAGCAGCGGTTCGTGTTTACGATGATCTAGCAAAAACGCTCGACAAAAAGGGTTCAGCCATACTGCTCTTGTTGGACTTCTCCAAAGCCTTCGACACATCCCCCACCGAAAACTTTGCTCGAAGCTGGAAACTCAGTTCAACTTCGCCATTTCTGCTGTTAATTTGATCGAGTCATATCTAACGGAACGTGCTCAAACTGTATTTTGTGGGGATCAACGGTCCGAAGTAGGCTTCCCAACTTCCGGTGTTCCTCAAGGCTCGGTGCTTGGACCTCTACTTTTCTGTTGTCACGTCAACGATTTACCTTCCGTGCTCAAGTACTGCTCCATACAGATGTATGCAGATGACGTTCAGCTGTATGTCCGTGGCCTTGGTCCCTGTTCCCGCGAAATTATTAGGATGATTAATAGTGATCTTGCAAGAATTTTTGAATGGTCCCAACGAATCCAGCTACTCGTTAATCAATCAAAAAGCAAAGCAATGTTCCTGTAGTGTCGTCGCAGAAACGCTGCTCCAACAAATCTATTATCCCCGGTTATAATGGATGGACAAGTTATTGAATTGACGGAGAATGCCAAAAATCTTGGGTTCATTTTCCAGGCGGACCTGCAATGGGATAGCCTGATAAATCAGCAATGTGGAAAAATCTACGCTAGCCTACGATCACTCTAGGGCTCTGCCTCCGCTACCTCCAGAGCCACACGCCTAAAGTTGTTTAAAACATTTATGCTACCACACTTCATGTTCGGTGAATTACTCCACGTTAGACCAAGTGCAGGCTCCATGGATGGCCTACGAGTCGCACTGAATTCCTGTGTACGGTTCGTTTACGGGTTAAACCGTTACGCACACGTAAGCCAGTTTCAGAAAACCCTGATTGGATGTCCGCTGGAGAATTTCTACAGATACCGCTCATGTGTATTCATGCGCAAACTGATCAGACAGCATTCCCCAACATTACTGTTTGAGAAGCTTTTACCACTTCAAGGACGTCGCTTGCAGAACCTGCTGATTCCTCCCAACAACTCGACTTGCTACTCCAATTCTCTGTTTGTTAGAGGTGTGATTAACTACAACTTGATACCTTCTGCTATTAAACGATCAACTTCTGAAACAGTTTTTAAGAGGGGCTGCCTCGAGTATTGGAACCGTAATTAGTGTAAGCAGTCAAAATTATTGTTTTGATTAGGTTTATATTGTGAGACGTTAAGAAACCCGCAGGTAGCAAATTAAAAAGGTTCGCCTTTACGCTACCAGGTAAAGAAATGAATAATAATAAAAATATTCAGAAACAACCGCACAAAAATAAAAAAAAAATATGGGAAAATCTAGGAATCGTACAGATTTGAAAAAAGTGCAAAAGAGTGGGTTTGTAGCTTAAAAAAGTCATTTTTCATAAATCACGTTTGGGCGACCTGAAAACAATTTTTTAGAAAGGGGCTGAGCACCTTGACTTTCTTAACATCGATTTTTTTTAGGGACAGCCTACTGCCCAGTAGGGTGTCCCAAAAAATCGATGTTGAAAAAGTCAAGGTGCTCAGCCCTAAATTGAAAGATGAGAATATTTATAGCACCAGGCAATGGACTCGGAACGTACTGGAAGGCCTACCAGGTTTTACGGGACGGAGACCCCTGCACCGGTTGTAATCCGCCGTTTCGAGCCGTTGTCACACGACATTACTAAGGAAGCTCAGCGCAGGTGCCAGGCCAAAATCGTGGTACGAAAACGAAATCCGACTCGTATCCTATAGCGATGCGATCATTTGCCGTAATTGGGAACATTATAACATCAGCCCCAATGGGCGGAATAGTGCATTAGGGCGGTGGGAGCGGCACTACTCGCTCCGTCGGAGCTGCTTCCGGACAGTGTGGCTTTTGCGAGAATTCAGCGGCCCAATGCCTGAATCTCGCCACGACCTAGGCTAGCTCCCACTGATGGTCCGGGACTGCTTGCTAGCAGTGAGCACTTCCGTGGCCTTCGGTAATCGCCAATTACTGACCCGTGGTGGCATACAGCTCTGCTGAATATCATGTACGATAAAGTGTTGAAATTAAAGCTTCTCCAAGGGGTTATAATCGTTGGATTTGCGGACGACATCACACTTGAGGTCTACGCCGAGTTGATCGAGGAGGTTGAGTTGACGGCTTCGCACTCTATAATCGTCGTCGAGGACTGAATGCGCTCCATAAACTGGAGCTAGCGCATCATAAGACGGAGATTTCAGTTGTTAATAACCGCAAGTCGAAGCAACAAGCGTTGATTAGTGTCGGGAATTGCACCATCGCCTCTAAGCGCTCCCTGAAGCTGCTGGTGGTGATGATCGATGACAAGCTTGCTTCCGGGAGCCATGTCGAATATGCCTGTGATAGGGCTTCAATGGCTATTGCAGCATTATCTCGCACGATGTCCAATAGCTCAGCATTGTACGGCAGCAAGCGAAAACTTCTAGCTAGCGTGACTTCGTCCATACTGAGATACGGCGGGCCAGTGTGGTTCAAAGCACTAGGTACTAGTAAACATCGGAGTAAGTTGGAAAGTACCTACAGGCTCATGTGCCTGAGGGTTGCGAGTGCGTATCGAACTGTGTCATACGACGCAATCTGCGTCCTGTCCGGCATGATGCCTATTAGCATAGCCATTAAGGCGGACGTAGAATGCTTCGATCAACGTGACACAAGGGACATACGAGGTATCAGAAGATCATTCTCGTTGATCAGGAATGGCAGCAGGAATGGTCCAACTCCGCGAAAGGTAGATGGACGCATCGACTTATTCCGGATGTATGCTTGTGGACTGGTCTTTGACTGCCTATAGCTTCAAAGTTTGTGTTTTGTCAGTGTGTCTTTTAAAGACTACCTGAAAGCTATTTCCCACCAGTCTTTCTCAAGACTACCTGCTTTTGAATTTAACATTTGTTTTAACTTTTTTCGTATCACCTGAAATGGCAGGACGGAAAAAGAAACCTCGCATCGCTGCGGGGAGGAAAAGAGAGGCATCTCTTTCTGACACTTCGAGTGTCTGTAGTGACAATCCTTTTGATATTTTGCCTGAGCAAGAAGCTGGTGAAATGGAAGTTATTGGTAATGAAACTATACAAAATGTAAATTCTTTTAAAAAGGAGAAAGTTCCACCTATTGTGGTAACTATTTCTTCTGAATTCAATATTTTCAAATCTTTCAACGTTTGTTTCTGACGTTAAAGTTATCTATCAAATTGGTCGTAGAGGCGAGGGCTAATTAGCTTATTAGCCGACTCTATAAAGGGTCGTAATCGTCTTATTTAGTATTTAACTGAAAAGATGTATAAATTTTTTACATATGACACTAAGAGCACCAAGCCGTTCAAGGTCGTATTGAAAGGTCTTACCAACGATCAAACCGTTGATGAGATCAAACTTACTTTAACAGAATTACTTGGCATAACCCCTACCCAAGTAATTCTAATGAAACAAAAATCACGAGGCGAAAACAGTCAGAGAACTGGAATTTCTCTTGTTAATTGTTTAATTCATTTTAACCGCAGTGAGGTTAAAAATTTGAAATTTTTTGACAAAGCACATGCTATTTATAATGTGCGAGTGAAATGGGAATTGTATCGAAAGTTTGGCGGAGGTGAAAAGCATATCACCCAATGCCGTACTTGCCAACGTTATGGCCATGGTTCAAAATTCTGTAACATAGACCAAAAATGTCTTATTTGTGGAGACTCTTCTCACAAAAAGGACACATGTCCTGTGAAAGAGAGTAAAAATTTTCGCTGTGCGAACTGTAACGGCAACCATATGTCAAATTTTTACCAATGCCCAGTACGTTTAGCAATTGTTAAGGCAAGGCAAGGTAAACATATATCAATTTCCCAATCAAAACAAAATTCTCCAAGCGTACCAGTACCGCCCACTTCTTCTACTCCTTTGCATACTCGTTTAACATATGCTCAGGTTACAGGTAGTTCGAACATTCTACCGCCTAATGTTGGTAGTTCGAAAATAACCGCTAATATGGGTAAGCAAAACACGCTAGAAAATAATTGTACACCTATTACCCCAGCTAATATTGCTACCGAAAATATTTTTTCTAATGTCAACTGCCTGGGGCCTATTACGGCAGGTAAACTTTCTTTTCTGCAACAAGCAATGTTCGATCTTATGAACGCCATGTTGCAGGCAAAATCAATGTTTGAAGCCATCCAAATAGGTACAAATTTTACAATTAAAATTGTTTCTAATTTAAAATTTAGCAATGATTTTAAATAAACCAATCAAAATTTTGAATTGGAATGCTCGCTCATTGAAGGCCAATGAGAATGAACTTTTTAATTTTTCAACAGTAAATAATGTGCATATTGCAATTATTACTGAAACATTTGAAACTTAACAATAAATTAAAATATGATCCCAATTACGTGGTTCATAGATATGATAGGTTTCAGGGTTCCGGCGGTGGAGTTGCAATTGTTATTCATCGCCGAATCAAACATCGTGCACTTCCCCATCTTGAGACGAAAGTTATTGAAACTTTGGGAATTGAAGTCCACACTGAACTTGGGATTTTATGTATTGCTGCAGCATGTTTACCATTCCAATGCACACGCGAGCACAAAAATTATTTTAAAACTGATTTACAAAAACTCACCAGAAATCGTTCGAATTTTTTTATAATTGGCGATTTTAACGCTTAACATCGATCATGGAATAATTCTCAAAGTAATTCCAATCCCGATCAAGCGATCATAACAAACGGGTAACACAAATATATCTAAACCTGATAGAAGTAAGCTTGTAATATTCTTGTTATGCCGGAATGATAAAAAGTACATAATTATATCAAATTCAGTTCATCCTTCACTTGAATGTTCAAAAGTGTGTTTTTAAAGCATATTTATAACAAAATTTATTATTAAATTAACAAAATATTGTACATTCTAACTAATTCTGATCTTTTTCTGCCTAAAACCTTACAAAACTTCCTATAATTTGTAATATTCACTAAGTAATTTTGATAGGAATTTTGATATTTTAACTATTAACGAGTTTTGAACACAAGTTGATACAAAAATTTCGTAACAAAATATCAAGATTTGTTATAATTCTGGTATTTTTGACTGATCGGGATGGCAAAATTTTATTCAATGATTGTTCTTCAGGATACTATTCTATTTTGTCTCCGAATAGTCCTACATGCTTTTCTTCTGTAAGAAACCCTTCAACAATTGATTTGGTGCTAACAGATCAAAGTCATGTATGTAGTGATTTGATCACACATGCTGACTTTGATTCTGACCATCTTCCAATAACTTTTTCTTTATCACATGAATCAGTTTTAAACCCTATGAGCTCTGTTTTAATTATAACAAGGCTAATTGGGAAAGATACAAAACTCATATTTAGAATAATTTCAATAATGAGCTTGATTTGCAAAATGTAGTGAATATTGATTCCGCTTTAGAAGCATTCAAATGTGCAATTATTGATGCCAGAAATCATTCTGTTCCAAAGGCTCAAGTGAAATTTGATTCACCAATAATTGATGAAAATCTTCAACTTCTAATTCGATTGAAAAATGTTCGCAGACGTCAATATCAACGTTCTCGTGACCCTGTTTTTAAAACTATTTATAAAGATTCACAGAAAGAGATTAAACATAAGTTTACTCTTCTGAGAAATCAAAATTTTGAGACTAAAGTTGAAAAATTGAAACCATATTCAAAACCTTTTTGGAAGCTGTCGAAGATTCTTAAGAAACCTTCAAAGCCTATTCCAGTTTTAAAAGATGGTGAACGTTTTCTTGTATCCAATGAACAAAAGGCTCAAAGACTTGCTCAGCAGTTTGAGAGTGTTCATAACTCAAATTTGAATTTTGTGAGTCCAATTGAAAATGAAGTCACACGTCAATTTGATTCAATTTCTTCCCAGAATTTTTTACCTGCAGAAATAATTGAAACTAACTTGATTGAGATTAAATCAATTATTCAAAATTTCAAAAATATGAAAGCACCTGGTGACGATGGAATCTTTAATATACTAATCAAACATCTCCCTGAGAGCACAATGGAATTTTTAGTGAAAATTTTCAATTGCTGCTTCAAAATTGCATATTTTCCCAAATTATGGAAAAATGCAAAAATTACTCCCATTTTAAAACCGGATAAGAACCCAGCTGAAGTTTCAAGTTATCGACCAATCAGTTTGCTTTCTTCAATAAGTAAACTGTTTGAGAGAATTATTCTTAACAGAATGATGTCACACATCAACGAAAATTCAATTTTTGCAAATGAACAGTTTGGATTTCGCCATGGGCATTCCACTACTCATCAATTGCTCAGAGTTACTAATATGATACGAGCTAACAAATCTGAAGGTTATTTCACTGGAGCTGCTCTTTTAGACAAAGAAAAAGCATTCGACAGTGTTTGGCATAAAGGTTTGATTGCGAAATTGCAAACATTTAATTTTCCAATTTTCCTAATCAAAATTTTGAAAAATTATCTTACTGATCGAACTCTGCAGGTTGTCTATCAGACTTCAGAATCTGATAGATTTCCTGTCATAGCAAATGTGCCTCAAGGTTCAACATTGGGCCCAGTCTTGTACAACATATTCACTTCAGATCTTCCTGATTTGCCTCCAGGATGCACAAAGTCATTGTTCTGCGATGACACAAGCATTTCCGTAAAAGGAAAAAAGTCTTCGCGTCATATGCAGTCGATTGCAGAATAGTTTGGATATTTTTTCTTCCTACTTGCAAAAGTGGAAAATCTCTCCCAATGCTTCTAAAACTCAAATGATAATTTTTCCTCATAAGACTAGGGCTTCGTTCCTCAAGCCAAACAATAATCACGTTGTCAAGATGAATGGGATTATTTTAAGTTGGTCTGACAAGGTTAAGTACTTGGGACTAATTTACAATAAAAAACTTATTTTCAAAGAGCACATTGAGAGTATACAAGCCAAGTGCATCAAATATACAAGATGTTTATATCCTCTCATTAACAGGAATTCTAAACATTGTTTAAAGAACAAACTTTTGATTTACAAACAAATTTTTAGACCAGCAATGCTTTATGCAGTACCGATCTGGTTAAGTTGCTGTTCAACAAGCAAGAAAACGCTCCAAAGGATTCAGAATTAAATTCTGAAAATGGTTTTGAAGCGTCCTCCTTGGTTTAGTACACTCGAATTACATAGACTTACTGATGTTGAACCATTAGAAGCTATGTCAAATAAAATTATTAACAATTTTCGACAAAAATCGTTGCAATCCTCAATTGCTACGATAAGCTCTCTTTATAGCCAATAAGTTAGCAATTAAGTTAGTTATGAATTTACTTCCCCTTTCCTGACAAGTAGGTTTAAACTCCTACAAATGATAAGTCCTAATTGCGAAAGCAAACAAATCCTAACAATTAAAATTACAAATTTCTAACAGTGTTGAGAAGTCACCATTTGTGATTGGACACACATACTCATTATTTACTAATATTTATCATAAATATTTAAGCTACTAACAAATACCCTCTTTAAAAAAAACTGACCACCGACAAGCCAGTGTTAGCTAACGGACAGTCTTCAGGGGTGGCATCGCGCATTTCGTTTCGAGTGATTTTTGTTCGTTTCGACCACATTTGACATTGTTGATTTCGATTCGAGCTCGAAACGAGTAGATGGCGTATTATTGCAGTTGATCTTCGAGCAAAACTGGCATTACGCAATAGTTTGATCGAGCATTTTTTGGCTCGAAAGTGATAAAAAATTGTCGATTAGTTGAAGACGTTCGTTTGTACCTAAGTTTGTTGACTCAAACATAAATAATTTCACTGAACATCTGTGGAGCGGAAAAACATTAATTTGGTAGGATCCACTAGCGAGTAGATTCAAAGTAGGGGATAACTTTAACGGAGCAGGAATTGTACTAGTGCAGTTTGGAGGGAAATATTGTACTTAAAATAGGTTTGAGTGCTCCCCGCCTTATCTTGAAATGTTGACGTAACCATGAAAAAATATTTCTTTTGGATCAGAAAATAGCTAACTTTGTTTCATTTAATGTAAGCCTAATACTCATATCTTATTGTTTACGTCTTTGTATATCCCTATAACCATTTTCATCACTAGAAGAATCGTAAAAAAAAAAACATTCAAAAAATTCAAACATTCAAAGATTAATATTTTGTTTTAAGGACAAATCTTATTATAAACGTGAAAAATAGCAATCTCTAGGGGCAATACACAATTGATATATGGCAAAATATTTCCAATATTAGATATGACAAAGTATTTATCGTTGCATTATTAGGCGTCGGTGTGTTGTCAATGTGTCGGATAAACGATAAATATCCAAATTTATCAACCGATATCGTATAATATTACCAAAATATATTTCAAGAAAATAAAGTTGTCCAGCCCCTAGACAAATCTGACATTTATTTTCGAGTCGATGTTTGCTCGAAATAAACTGCAATAAAATTGGGGTGTCGAAAATAATACGCAATACCAACTTCACTTCGAAACGAGTTTGATTTCTCTCGATTCGAGTTACTCGAAGCGCAATGCGCAATGTCACCCCAGGTTAGTTGGCTAAGTTAGCAAAGAGACCTAAAGAATCAAGAGGGTGCACATAGCACAGAGGCCGCTCCCTAAAGCAATACCTAGCAGTGGTTCCGGGGAGTATTATGGGCTGGAGACTGGAGAGTCATTGAACCAACCCCAGACTAGTAATCGGATTTCGGCTGGAGTAGGTACAGCTTAAGGGGCTATATACCTTTCTAGTTTTCAAAAAATCGAATTTTTTTTATTACATTATCTTGAACTACAACATCTTGAGAATATTTTTACAAATTTTCATAAAGGTCTGAGGTATAGGGAGAAAGTTAGAGCGATTTACAGCACGCCTCCTTACGGCCGCATAAGCTAAACTTGAAATGTCAAACGCGATTATCTCGGAATAGTGTTTTTCGAAAAATGACTTTGCCGTGATCCTGATTGCGAGGAAACTACTGAACCGATTTCCTTCATCTTTTTTTTTTAATTTTCGTTATTAAATTCGCCGGTCCTTGAACGACCGCTTTTTGAAACATACAGGTACATTTTGTCGCAAAAATTTTTTAATGCAATTTTTAGCGCTCAAAACGTTCATTTTCTTGAGAAAAGCGTTCCCGTTTGCACTGAAAACAAAATACTCATAGAAGCGATCGTTCAAGGACACGGCACACTTCTAAACTAATGAAATAATATGAGTTTTTTGAATTCAGTTGACCCGCTGAGTCTCTATCTGGATCACCGCAAGCCTCTGCGAAAAAAAGCGTTTCGGGGAAACGGCCATTACTTCAGTAATAATTGGTGTACCTCAAAATCAAACGTATTTTTTTGTTGTTGATAAACTGTACTTTCAGAAAAATACCACTCTGAGGCAATAAAAATGGTGCTATGCATTTAAAAATAAATTCAAACTTCCCCTTAATTTTTTTCGACCAAAAAGGTATATAACCCCTTAATAAGCTGTTATATAACACAATTGTTTGTTGGGGCGTACTTTCTCGGTTTCGTCACCGAGTTATAGGTATCCTGGAAATTATTACTCAGAATTCTCAATGTGATAGTTAGGGTGCTTTCTTGTATACTGAGCTTCACAACGCAAAAGTAAGTAAGAGTGGAAAGTTTGAATTTCACAAATAAATTTGTTAAACTACTAGTTAACTACTAGCTGAATTTTATGAAATAATTTTGTTTTGTAAGCGAATTGAATTTTAAACAAAAATTGTCAAAAAAAAGTAGTGATAGTGTCATCTTTTGGTTATTGGTAAACTTAAATATATTGTTAATTCACAATCAGAAGATGTGGGGTTTTCACGCGCACTTAGGGTTTAAGCAAGGAATGCTTCAGCGAGGCTTTTCCTCGCTTTATTTTATTCAGACCCAATTAGTCAGTTGACGAATAAATAAAATACAAATACAAATACAATATTATTTAAAAATATTTCTGTTTCCTTTTTCAGTAGTGACTAAGTGAATACTTAGTTTTATTACAATGGAAATAATCAATATGGTTTAATTTGTTCCTCAAATGAGTCTGAAACACCCTCCCGTATCGGTTGATGTCTGATATTTTCGAATTCTTAATATCTCAGAATGACGCAAAATTTCTTTTCGGTTTTTAGCACACCAACAGATGCCATCGGAATGGTCGCTTTTGGTGTGATTAATAGCAAAACTTCCGCTTTACTTTTGGCTTGATTCTTTGCGCTTGCTAAAGATCAGATACCGTTTCAAGCAATGGCAACCCTGTTCCTAACGGTGCAGCGTAGTGAAACAGCAGAAGTGTCACTTATTTTCGGGTACATTTGCAACCTCTCGTCAACTGACAACTGGTAATTAATCATGCTCACAGGGGATTAACTCCGGGCCCTCACAAGCCAAATAAAGTTATCGAATAGAACTCAGCAGTTTACAAGCAACGTTGAACTGGAAATTGTTGACGGAACATGTGCGAAGCACACCCGGCGAGGATTGCGACAACATTTAATCATTTTCCACTTTTGGTTGAGATAAACTTTTCTTTCTCTTCTTCCTGGTGCCTTAATTTTTGCATAAAAGTCTAATTGCTTTAGTTAAGTATCACTTGAAGACAATAAAATCAAATTACGAAGCAGAAAGCTTGCAAACAGTGGCGAAAAACAGCTCACTCCGGCCACTGAAAGACGATAATCAAATTCAATAAGCAATAATTTGATTAAATTACAGTCTTTGATAACTTCGTGGGCCCCCAAAGGCTCCCGATGGCCGCATTCGAACGCCGTTGCTAACCGTCTATCTGTTTTGTTACTTTTCCACCTGGCAGGTCCTGTTCAACTAGCGTCAGAAGTATCAGCAACATCAGCAGCAACAATAACAGCCTGAGTCACCACCCAACGGCAACGCCCCGGAACAGTAGCAGCTGGCAAAGCTCCGCAACTGGCAACGGCAGAGGCAGCAACTTCACAGCGATGTCAAAGAGGAGGAAAATTGTTTACGGCTGGTTTAATTTCATCTTCTTATGCTGGATAATGTTCGCCGAGCAGTTCGTTAGTGGTAAGCGAAAAACGAGAGCTAATTTTCTCTAACTTTTGGTGGTCGATCGCTTCGAACACGAGAGGGGTGGAATATGTTTTTTTTCTCATGCGCTAGAGGTTAGAGAGATTGGTAGAGTTATTGTGGAAAAATTATTCTTTTCAGAACACGATGTGATGAAAGCAAGAGTGTTCAGAGCAAATGAAGCAGACAAAACTTTGTAGGCCGCAAAAATATTGTTTACTTGCTAAGAGAAACCTAAGTATATGAAAATTCACGATGATTAATGTAGGTAGAATTGAGTGAATTCGCGAGTCAAAAAGCGATTTGTGAGAGTAACGGAATTATGAAAACTGAAGAATTTAAGTTTGTTTTACTTTAAGGTCAATTTATAAGAAGCTGTGAATTGTTGAATTATTCGAAGTTTCATGATAATGAGCCAAGCCTATTTTTTTGACCTACAATGCTTTGAATAAAGCCAATACCAGAATGCATACACTCTTATAGAGAATTACTTTTGAGTCTAAAAAACGTGGTTCAGTTTATTTCGGCAGGTACAAGAAACCTAGAGCCCCCTTGTCCCCTTCTTATCCTATGCGAAAGTAAATTGGATATTGACTGGTATGTTTGAGTAAACCCAGCAGTACATTACTGCTAAATTTGTGCCCAGCCAGCGTGCCACCAAATTGCAGCCAATAACAAGTAACATTTACCGGCCTGGTCGATGATCATGTAGAACGGACTGACTTTATCCCTGTCTAGGACGAGAAGGGCAGTTTCCTGCATACGCACACCCACAGAGTTCCATTGACAGTCGGCAATAAAATATCGGCTTATTCCTTAATGCACTGTAAAATATGTATATGAGCAAATTTTCTCTAATATGTACTTCTCTAACTAGAATTATTCTGGACGTTAGGGAATCGGATTCATAATGTACTGCTGCTGTACGGTTGGTATGGACTCGGCCGAACATCCTGCTGCTGGTCAGCTTGCGAACGGTACGATAACCTTACCGGTCCGAAATGAACTCCTCTGCAGACGGGAAAGGCGGAGGTCGATGTCATACACGATGCTCTTTTCACATTTATTCCCTTGGTGATACAAAACGCAGCGAACGGACCGAAAACAGCTCAAAACGGTCGGCAATTTTAGTACTCTCCGATGGTGCATGCCGTGTGTAGTATGATAACACACGCCAGGTGATAATACTATTTTGGAAATAAATTATGCTATTACTGTTATTATCATGAATGTTTTTTTCCCGTTGAACAATCAAATTTCTCGGTACGCTCTTTGTTGCGATGGAACAGCAATAGGTCGGGCCTGATAAACTTTAATGCTGCAGGTGATATAGCGCAGGTATAAAACACGATGCTCGCCAGTTGTTCCTCATCAGAAGTCATTTCGAGATGAAGACGACCGCACTGGTAGTGTTAGCGGGTCTGGTAGCGTTTGCTGCCGGCTACGTTGTTGTTCCCGAAGCTAAGGTTACGGTTGCCGACAAGGAGTTTTTAGTGAAACAAAAACAACTTTTGGAAGTGTTCCAGCATGTTCACCAACACGAAGTCCACACCGAACTGTGGGAAGTTTCCAAGCAGTACAAAGTCGAAGAAAACTATGACCACTACACCAATGTGGAGGCTGTGAAGGAGTTTGTCGAGATGTACAAGCATGGAATGTTACCGTTCGATGAAATCTTCAGTATTGTGCACTGCACTCACCGTGAACAAGTTGTGGCCCTGTTCCATCTGTTCTACTACGCCAAAGATTGGGACACTTTCTACAAATCTCTGGTCTGGGCTCGTTTCCATGTGAATGAAGGTATGTTCGTTTATGCTGCAACGGTCGCTGTTCTGCATCGCAAGGATATGGCCGGCTTGGAGCTGCCTGCCCCGTACGAAATTTACCCGTACTATTTCTTCAACACTGACGTCATTCAGAAGGCAGCCCAATTCAAAATGCAAGGATTCTATGGAATGAAGAAGGTCGATGGTGTCTACACTGCCGTCATCCCCACCAACTATACCGGCTGGTATATGCACACAAATGTTGACCAGAAGGTTTCCTACTTCACCGAGGACATCGGTCTGAACACCTACTACTACTACTTCCACACTGATTATCCTTTCTGGATGGGCGGCAAGCAATTTGGCCTGTACAAGGACCGTCGTGGAGAATTATTCCTTTTCACACATCAGCAACTGCTCGCTCGGTACTATCTGGAGCGCCTGTCGAACGATCTTGGAGTGATCCCCGAATTTTCCTGGTACAAGCCAATCACCACTGGATACTATCCGAATTTGCACTACTACAACGGCATCAGTTTCCCGTCACGCGACAACCACCATTACGTTTACACACCGGAAAACTACTACGAAGTTGACGAGCTGCTAGACTACGAGCACCGCATCATGGAAGCCATTGATCAGGGTTGGATCGTTGATCCGAAGGGCAACCACATCGATCTAACCAAGCCAGAATCGATCGAGTACCTCGGAAACCTTATTCAGCAAAATCCGGACAGCGTAAACACTCGCTACTATAAATACGTCGGAACCATTGCTCGCACACTATTGGGAGCCTCCGTAGAGCACGTCGATGACCACAAAGTTATACCCGGTGTGCTGGAGCATTACGAGACCTCGTTGCGTGACCCGATGTTCTACCAATTGTACAAGCGTATCATTCACTGGTACTGGGAGTTCAAGGATCACCTACCACATTACGGGTATGATGAAATCAACTTCCCTGGAGTGAAGATTGAATCGGTTGAGGTGAATAAACTGGTAACCTATTTCGACCGTTTCGATGCTGACATCACTAATGCCGTAGATGTGGAAGTCTTCGATGAAGTTACGATGAAGAAGACTGACATTAAGAAGTTCGGAAAGATTGCTCACTATCAGGGAGAAGATTTCGTCATTAAAGCGCGCCAGTGGCGTCTGAATCATCTGCCATTCACCGTCAAGCTGAATGTAGTGTCCGATAAGGCTGTCAAGGGTGTTGTTCGTGTTTACCTGGGCCCGAAATATGACCAGTACGGTCATACTTATGGCGTGAATGAAAACCGCGAGAACTTCGTTCTGCTGGATGTGTTCCCGTGGAACTTTGTTGTTGGCAAGAACGTGATCAGCCGGGAATCAGTAAGCTTCTCGATGTACGTCCAGGACCGCACCACGTACTTTGAGCTGTACAAGTGGGTAATGGCAGCGTACAATGGCGAGAAGACCTTCCCGCTTGACATGACCGAAGCACACTGCGGAATGCCGTCCCGATTGATGCTACCGAAGGGCAAGAAGGGTGGAATGCCGTTCCAGCTGTACTTCATTGTTTCACCGTACCACGCTCCGACCACTGCACAGTACGAGGGTTACGACTGGACGCTGAACTGCGGTGTTGGCTCCGGTGCACGCTACGTTGACTCGCTACCGTTCGGCTATCCATTCGATCGGCACATTGATGAGAAGGTGTGGTTCACACCGAACATGTACTACTACGACACGCTTATCTGGCACAAAAATGAGAAGGATATCAACACCGTGGTGTGATGAACAATATGATAGTTATCTGACTAGTGTCGCATTTAATAAAATGTACTGAATATCAATAATCTTTTTTTCTATGTTTGTAACTAACTGTTAAACTCCTGTGTTTATCCTGCGAAACTGCGAACATCACAGCGTATAAAATTCCTGAACAAGTGATAATTTATTTCTATCTACTCAGTCCTGTTTTGGACCAATGATATGAGTAGTTTCAAAATCTCCGCACGCAACATGCGTAATTCTTATTTCTAAAAAAAAAAAAAAAATATCAGATACAAGCCTTTTTGCAATTGACCCCTGTAGAAGCTTGAATTCACTCATGTTAGCGCAATTGGGTAACTTCTTTCATTGTTAGACTAGAAAAAGTCTTGTGTAATTACAATTTACAGTAAACCTTCACTGAGCACACAAAGGAGTGTACTGTTTAGGCTGAATTGAAGATAGTTAACACTTTTCGCTTAAAAACCATCAATACCTACCAACAATCCCAATAAAAAGGTTGGCATCATGACGCTTCTACTACACACACAAAGCGAGAGCACGCGAAGAAAGTATGCTCAGTGGTCCCCCTCATCTACATATTAAGAACACGTGGGAATCCCGTGTGCCTCGCACTTGTACTGTCAGAGCTAGCCATAACCAGGTCTGTGTCACTCTCAAAACTAACTTCTCCAGTGGGCATCTCATCCCATCCGGATACCACCGGCATCAGTCGATACATCCTTCTGCACTCCGCCTTTCGATTATCGAGCGTGACTTTTTGGAGCTTCGTAAGTTTCTTGTCTAACGTAGCCCGGTCACCGAAGGATTCCTCGTTCACCTCGACGATTGTGCCGATAGGCATCCACAGTCAGTTCGACACAGTCGTACGACACTGTGTGGTGGCTGACTCAGGTCTGGGTATAAACTTTTGCTTGCCATTTCTTTGACTTTGATCGCCTCGCCATAGATCTTCATCAACAATCACAACCTTCAATGAAAACTTTTCTCAACGCTTCCAGACCTAGAATGGAAGTTAGTGGGACGGCTTTTAAGACACTTTGCTGTCTCTCCTCTATGTTGTAAACTTGTACTCGATTTTGGAAGTAGTTTTTCAGAATCCTCTACTGCTACACCGGGGTTCTGAACTGAGTGGGTTATGAGTTCGAACCGATGTTTTTGAACTAACTCTTCACGTTTGGCGTTCCTAAGTTGATGTGCCACCGCCATCCGCCATTTCTGTAACGGGAAGCTTCCACCGTGAACTTCAATTGATGATATTTTAAATAGTTTCTGAGTTTAGAGTGTAATGTCGTGATGTATTTCAATCAAGAAGTCGACAAAAAGGATGGGCGCGGTTGTAGGCTAGGCCCATAGGTGAATCTTGAAAGAGCTGGAAATCGATTATGCGATCGTATCTCGTGTGGTAAAATCGTTTAAGAAGACCTCTCCAATCCGAACCTTTCGATACATGACCACGTTCGTCTGATTCGTCCATCAGAAAATGAAGCGGGCCGAACTTCATGTTTTTAGGGTAAGGAAAGCATCCAACCGAACCGATAAACAATTTTCTTACCTCTAACTTTTTTAAGAAAAGAGCCCCACGGGCCCCACGAAAATAACTGCCACGGGCCCCCCGCACCCAAATCCGGCCCTGGTGGTGGTAAATGGAGAATTTTTTGGAATAGTCGACGAATTTATTCACCTGCGTACATTGGTGATGCGCATCAATAAGGCAAACCGTGAGATAAAGCGGACGATAGCGGCCGCAAACAGGGCCTTCTATGGATTGCGTAACCAGCTGAGGTCCTGTAGCCTGCGAACCTGTACAAAACAAGCACTCTATAGAACGCTGGTTCTCTTGGTTGCCCTCTATCGTTATGAAGCATGAACAGAGGCTGATCGGCGACCTCTTGGTGCTTTTGAGCGTAGAATCTTGGGTTCAGCCCTTGCAGCCGCATGAACCTTGAAGTGTACCAGGCTCACAAATCGGCGGATATAGTCGAGCGGATAAACAGTGCAAGCTTTAGTGGACTGAGCATGTAGCTAGGATGCTAGACTCGTTGGATATTTACCATCGACGAGTAAGATGCGACTAGAAGATAACAACCCAAGACCAAGTGGTATAGCGCCATATTCTGGATTGGATACTGGATCGATAATCGTTTTCTCACCGCAAAAAAAAAGCAAATACTGTTCGCACCCGCGAATGCAGAACATCCGCATGAAAATTGACATCCGCATCTACTTCTGCATCCGTAATCACATATCCGCATCCGCATCCGCATCTGCAGATGTCTGAAGAATCACATCCGTAACGTCCTACGTGTATAAGCAACAACTTCCATCAGTTGACAGACGCTGAATGTTCAGTTGTACGCTTCTCAAAAAGCTTGTTTTGTATACATTAGTCAGGCGGGCACGATTTTATTTTGACAGGGTTTATAGTTCCGACACGGAGCCGCAGTCAGTTCATTCTGGATCAGGTACTGTTTTGTGGTGCCTTATATTAGAGAAGAGATGTGTACGGATGGAAGTACTTCATAGCTAGCATATGATCAAATTTCTCATTGAAGTCTTATTCCAGTTCATAACACAAGAAGGGTGAGATAAGTATGTGGATGTTGTGATCAGGATCACTAGCGTGTCATGAAAGTGTTCAAGCGGAATCTCAAAGCTTTGATCGGGGATCCGACCAAAAAGTTGAATTTGTCCAAGTCTTGCGAGCAGGGTTCCAAAGACCGGTAGGGACTGCATAGTATGCAGTGCATACGTACAAAGTGCAGAATGCTCTAAATCGTGACGAACGGCGAAATGGGGTGAGGAAGTCGCGGGTCCGGAAACAGTACTCCCAGATGCTGACGAAACCTCATTGTCTCAACATGAATGATAAGAATTACGTCAAGGTGGACTCCCGACAGCTTTAGAGCTACTGTTCTTCACCGCCCAACACAAGTTTGATCTTCCGGAAGAAGGAAGGTAGCAGGAACTTACAAAGTTTACTACGAAATACTTGATTTGGTAAGCGATCTGCTCAAGTGGCAAACGAAGTCCGCCGTTTGTGACTACCGACACCGTAAACGGGGAGATTCAACTCAAGGAGTGTCTACGAAAGTTTCTGCTTTCTCTGTTGAAGCACGATGGTCCGGCGATCTTTTAAGAACATAAACGCCTCAACGCACCGAAACTTAGGCCCGTCGATAAATACTGAACTATTATAAAGCGGGAGCATTATAACGGCTGTTAAATCTAGGCATGACATGAAAAAAAGTTTCCCTACAGAAAAAGCTGCAGCCGGAAGTTGTACAAAATCTAATGAGTGGACACAGTTTGCACACTCGTGTCAATTATTTTTCGTATTGTTCGACTCTTTCAGCCAGCTTTACTTTTTTTCCACTTGAGCCTAAAACCGTGGGGAAAATCGGGGCAGTTTGTATTTTTTGCCATAAGTCATGGATTATGCAAAAATTGATACGTGGCTCTTGTCGATATTTTCTCTCTTTCTTTAGGTAACCATTACTCATTACGTTTTGCAACTTCACTGCACTTACGATTAACTTCTTGGCTCTAAATTTATTGTTTTGGTTCACTTTCCATTATCTTGGGGTCTAATTTTAGGATAAAAAATTGCTTCATAAGCGGACATTACACGAAGCAAATATTTGCTATTTTTGGTATGAATTTTATCTGCACAGTTACCTTTTTCTGCTTTCGCAATTTCCGAATGGTAGCTCCGGAATATTATTAGCATTATTTGTGCAAAATGGCACAATTTTTTCAGCAGTCTTTCTGTGAGTACGTTGATCGAACGTTTTCGCACCCGCTTTGATGTTTCAATTAAAACAACAGGATGCAGCCAATTCCAGTAGACGCCTCGATTGGCTGCGTCCGCTGTTGAAACAAAACATTCACAGTTTATAGAAAATATTTTGTTACGTTATGATCGTTGCTAGTTTGCTCTGTCCCTACAGTTGTTAATATTGTGATTCTCAAGAAATTTCAGCCTATTGTTGATTTAACCCACTGTCATTGGGTTGTGCGCAAGAGTCCGATGATAATTCCAATGAAGGAAGAGACGACACTTTCCTGGAAGAAAGAACATAAGATGCTTTGCTTCCTGGTTTTTTTTTTTATAAGTAACTTCAAAGAGCATAAAAGTGGTTCTTCTATCGAAAGAGTTAATGTGATAGCTATGATAGCTCCGAGGTTGCGATACTTACAATTTAAGATCATTGTAAAATTAATATTCGCAGAGAAGCTGTTCTCGAGGCATGACAAAGATGTAGTGGACCAAGCAGACATCGACAAATTTACTTATTTCCAAAGTAAAGTATCCAAACGAACATAAAAACCTTCTCGAAAAGCCATAGCAAAAATGCAAAAGTTTCTTCACTAAGTTGTAAATGTTTTCGTTCACATTTATTCCGAATCCATAACATCCACTAACATGTACGATACCCTTCGAACATTGTTATTGAAGCCGAAGGAGTGTTATAGAGTCGATGCAGCTTTCAACCAAACTGTTCGGAATTTGACCGATGAGTTGAAAACCATATATGAACGATCGTACAAGTCCTCGGATATCAACTGGGGCATCATTTTTGTTGACAAAAAATCCTTTTGAAAGCGAAGAATTGAAAATGCGAGGACCACCCCGTCACTTGATTCGACTGTTTCAAATAATTCCTCTCTGGTTCCCAACAAGTTCTAAGCAGTACTCGCAAGGATATCAGTATCTAGTTTTCTACAAGCGGTAATGGCGGACAGTGCACGCAGCCAATTGTGACGTTTTTGTAGGTTGGGTGATTTTCGATCACAGTAACGGAGTGAAAATATAAAAATTTTGCAACGTAGCATAGCAACTTTAATAAACAGTTTCGTTTATTTTGATGCGCACGCGCGCACGACGTAGGTAATTTAAATAACAAAACGCCAATTATGTGTTGAAGTTGCTATGCTACGTGGCGACGTTGTTTTATTTTCTACTCCGTAACTGCGATAGAAAAATCTTTCACCTACAGAAAACGTCAAAAATGGCTGCGTGCACTGTCCGCCATTAGCCCTCGTGGAAAGCTGGATACAGAGGATTTAAAAGGCAATTGGAAAGTCCTAAGAAAGACTCGGAGTATATTATACTAGGCACCTTCGTCTTGGTGCATTATGAACAATGCAAAGTACAAATGAGTCATTGCTGACTAATGTAAGTGGAAGTATTACCGCAGCTGTAGATAGTTTTGGAAGAGAGCTAGCTAAAGAAGTGAACATCTGTAGTGAAATCGATGTCTCCAAATCCGATCCAGAACTAAATGTGTTTTAATTTCTTTTGTGTATGAAATAAGAGACCGCTTTTCGTTTCAATTTGTTAGTTTACGTATTTATTCTTCATTTTCATCGTTGGTCTTAGTTCCACGTTCGGAGTTGGTTGTTTTCACACTTTGATTTAATCCAATCCCAGGGTTCACCCCAGGGAGGTAACCACACTTTAGAAAAATGTTGGTCCAGTCGTGTGAAGCATACTGATTTAATGTGGTAGAAATAATTGTAATCAGATTTTCCTAACTCTTTTCTTTATAAGGGCGTCGAAGCTTCTCTTTACAGTAAACAAAAATGAATTTTATGGGATTGAAGAATGCTGTGTACGGAGGTAAAAATACTACGTGGATTCCCATGAAGCGTGAGTACTCTGCAATACGATGGAGGCAGTGTATTCTAGCCCCATCTAAAATCCATACCGAGTGAAAACCTGGATATCGGTTGACCATCCCACTGTTTGCGAAACTGCGATAGCATTCGAAGAACTGCAATATTGTGAAGGTTCCCTCAGTCATATACGTATTCAGGATGCCTGATTGATCAAGAAAACATAATACCGATGCACGTGCTTTCCTGCGCATTTCCTCTGTTTCTTCACCTTCCTCGGTTATCCAAGAATACTTCATCGAGAAAACAAAGATTATGTTGATCCCAATTGGCCCTTCTTTCTAGCACCTTCCAAGTATAACTTTCGGCAAGTAATGCTGATTGAACATTTGAAGGTGCTTTTGAACTCGGATTTGGAGTCATAACTCCATTCTCCTGATAGCGTTGAATCCAGCTGCGGATAGTTGATAGCTGCGGATAGTGCTATGATGTTTTCCGTAATTTTCGCGTATTGTATTTTGGACATACCCAGAAAGTAGAAAGCATAACGCGTGGCATTTTGTATCAGAGAAGGGGAGGCATGCAGGTCCAACACTTCCTGCTTAGTTCGATGCATCTAGTATTAAATACTCAATTTACGAGTAGCTTGGTAGTGATTTCACTACATTTGTTTACACTCGGGAAGTATTCTGACGTTTATTCATCTTTCAACTATTGACGGGCGCACAACTAGGTGCATGACTCTGCTGCGCGCAACCTTTTTGATGGTCTGCGGAATTTATTAAAGAACCGCAATTACTCCACCTCCAGAATATTCTTAAACTGGTTGCGTATTCGCTATTATGGATTGGATTCTCAGCAGAAATATAAATGTTTATTTACTTAGAAAGCACATCTCAAATGGCTGGAATGTTATATATACCATCTTATCTATGTTTAGGACTACTTCAAAATTAATTATGATCAAGCCGGTTGTGCAGTCGGAGCTAGATTGAAGTACCTAAATTGACATGGTTGTTGGTAACCAGTTATCGACAAATCTGAAAATATACCGCTTATAAGACATATTTAGTTGGTAAGAGTGGAACCCCCTAGTCACGGGCGATAGTACATAGCCTTACACAGTCCACTAAGAGATCCCCAACGGAGTGAAATTAAAACGATATTCGAAGAAACAATGCGATAGACTATCATTCCGGAGGAGCTAATGCTGTCATTATTTTCATATGCCGCGGACAAAGTTTCGCACAGACAAGATTGATGTATATACAATGGCATATTGCTTTACCCATCACTGGGGCTAGCGCAAATAATTATGATTCGATAATGAGCCCTGGGGAAACCTTCAAACATAAATACCGTTCTTGAATATTTATTTGCCTTCTCGTCTCACAATTGTCGCTACTCACAAACAGAAAAAAAAAGTTTCCCGAAAATAAAAAAATGTCAAATATTATTCAAATTACGTCAAATAAGAACTTTTAGTCTCGCATTCTCGTTGATCGACCCTGCGAGAGCGGGTGCGGCTCATGTGTAGAACAAAAGTTAGAGGTTTGTCCTGGTAAGTTGGGCAAAAAATAAATTTCCAATTCCGAGAAAAGGACGGCAGCTCCCTGCGAGGATGAGCAGAATAAAAATTGCAAAAGTTTTCTATCCCCTCACCCCGGCATGTGCCCGCGCGACTGCATGTGGGAGCACGGCGCGGAAAACGAAAGCCGTTCCTGCATATTTATACTTGTTTAAATGTTGTGTAACCTTCACCATCGCGCACCCCACAAAGGCTCCAGTTGCCAGAGTGACGTGACGATCTAAAGGATCGGAAATGGGGTAGGAGCCGTTTCCACCCGACGGTTGCTAATTTCGGGTTTCTTGATTTTTTTTTCGCACAACCGTTGCTGGGAGTTTTTCACAGTTTTACGAACAGCAGCCTAGCGCTTCGCCTACCCGGAGGTTTTTTTTTCTGCAAACAAAATTCTTTTCGGATTTAATCTACTTAGAAAGTTCCCTTTCTTGGATAAGGAAGAGAAAGGAAAACTGGTTCGAAAATGATACTTTGAAAATGTTACAACGTGTAACGACGTTCGTTGAGGTTAATGAAAAAAATGATTATCCTTTACCGATGTATACCAACGAGAAGCGACGATAAGCTGCTTTATTTTTGAAACAAAAAAGAAGCTTAAATGTGCCTTTATGGGCTGGGTTGGGACGATACACAGGTAACACACTGGGGATGGTCGCCTCGTGTTTGCAAACCTTAACATTATAACAGGATCGATGAACAGAATGCCAACAACGATGATTATCTGTATTGTGTGATCCAAACAAGTGGCTCACGGGGAGTGTGGATAAGTCAATCAATTACACAAAAGTGATTCTGTTCAATGATGAATTAACATAGTTTGCTCATTTTATTAGATACGTGAGATTGGTTATGTAGCCGGATTCCTAATTGGTTAAAAAAGTGAGTGTAAAGTGAGCGATGCACAAAAATTGTTTTGACGTACGTCACCTTCAAACAAATTCTATCTCGCAAGAACATTCTCATATACATCAATCTACGTTCCACTATTTTACGAACAGTTGAGATCAGAACAAAACCTTGCCAAATATACCCAAAAGGTCAAGCTCAATCTACATCTCATGATGTTTCGGCCGGGAACAAATTACACAGACGATGCAGCTTGGAAGAAAATAAGAAAAAACAAGCATTGATAATTTTCTGCTCTCATGCCATTTCATCCGCTAAACTTCTCCGCCCTATTCAAATTATCCCGTGTTGCATTCATCCCGCCAAATGTGCGCGCCAGCTGATAGCGTTCATTATGAAACATTAAGCATTATCTAGTCGGGTGGCGAAATAGACACTTCGCTGAGGCTCGTGGTTCATCACTTCGCTCCCCTCGTACCGCTGGGTTGGTTGCTCGAACCGAATTTCGACAATCGACCGAGGGTAATGACTAGCATGGGCTATGGTCGTAAACACCGATTTCTTACCACTGATTCTGTCTGCTGCTGCTGCGGATGCTGCTAGTGATCTCGACAAAGAAACAAAGTGGAGAATGGTTTTCGGAGCTGGGCAGGAGTGGGAGGACAAAACAATTTCCTTTCAGTCTCGGAGCACCGGGGGAGACATTTTCGACTGGTTGGTGAAGCGAAACCTGTTGTGAGGGGAAAAATTAAATCAAATTCACCTACCAGATCAAATGGTACCGAAACCTGTACAGTAAGTCAGGGATGATATTTGCACTTAATTCTGAAATATTTTTAACCACTTTTAGTTTTGGAAAGAATAAAATAAGCCTTGGTGCTACATTCCGATTCGGAACTGGACCTTCTGTTTATTATACACAGACTTCGCAGCCAACTGTTTAGTGTACAGGACAACTGCGCTACGATCCTACTGACACCAACAGTCTATCCCGAGCCTAGACTCGAACCTACGACGACTGGCTTGTTAGGTCAGCATCGTACTTTGAGACCTGCTAGAAGGTCACTTTGATGAAAGAATATTGAACAAAATAAAACTGCTGCCTCAATCCTGGGAGATAATTTTCATTAGTTATTTTCAATCAATAAAAATTTTTATAGGAATTTACTGCACGAGCTACATCCAATAAATAAATAGTTCAAATTTCAACTACTTTCTCACGCATTCGTTCGTTTTCGCAAGCCGATTCTTATGAACGGCTCGTGAGCCTGTTACACTCCGTAGAACCGTCTGTAACCGAAATGGTCAAAGCGAAAAGCAGAACGTTTTAAGCAATTTTTCATTGTTATTGATTCAGTAATATTTTTATATGACCAGATTCATAAAAATAAATCGTTAAGGTAATATTTTCATTGATCTAGTCAGTATTCAAACGATTGGTATTGTTTGCTGAATATCAGTAGTGGGGGGCCCGGGGCAGATAATTTAGTGGGGCCCTCTTTCCTGAAAAATTTAGAGGTAGAAAAATACAAAATTTTGAAAGGTGACGAGCAAAAAAACGTCTCCGCTCTGTCGGATGGCGTGCTTGGTGATCGCCATTTAATGTCAAAGCTATTTCTCTCATGCCAAAGAACTAAAGCATGGGTTTATTTTTGGTTTCCGCCACTTACCCTTTTTTCACGCTGAATTCTCGACTACTTTGTGATAAGGCCGTATGTCTAAACGTAAATAAAACGAATGAGAGTTACATCCCTTGTACTCCACAAGCGTAAATCATCTCTCACTCGTTTTGTTCACGTTTAGATATACGACCTTATCACAAAGTAGTCGAGAATTCTACGATACATCGGTCTCGTGACAAAACAAGTCTCTCTTAAAATAAAACTGATCAGAGGGATACACAAATGAAACCTCTTTAGAGAATTATTATTGAAGATACAAAGCAGAAAGAACGATGCGAGCAGTAAGCATAGAAGAAAGAGTAAAAGCATTAACGTTTGCAGTAAAAAAATGGACTTTTTTCAGATGGTGATGAAAAAAAAACTAAGACAGATAATTGATTTGGATCAATTTCCCATTAATGGTAATTATGTTGTCTTATTTGCGAAAAAATTCTACGCCCTTGCGAGCAGCCTTCCGGCAGTTAACTGGAATATTCGCCATGGTGGACGAAAACATGCGTGTAGGCATGTTTTTAAGCTCTTTCTTCGTTTTTTTATTAATTCCTTCTCCGTTTTTGCGACAAAATTGTGGAATAGATCCTGCACTTATGGTATTTTTTGATGAACGACGCAACTTCTGGAAGGCAGTTCGTACTATAAATTTCCCTGTTCACGGCCAGCCCGCAGCGAAAGAAGAGCGGCTTTGACATCCCCTTCTCGCTGATAGTAAGCCACAGCAGCACCTCCTTGGGGAACTTGGTATGTGAAATAAATTTCACCTCGGAGCTCACGTCCTTCGTGGAGAAGGGAAATATGAAGTACCCTGCCAGTCGTTTCCATCCAGTGTGAGATAGGTCTCGTCGTCCATCAACACTGCCACGTCGCGATTCGCCGGGAAAATCGATTTGACCATCTTATTCAACTTCTGTCGCTGCGTCATTGCCTGCAGCTCCGAGACCAGTGGACGGGATTGCCACTTCCTGTCCATGTTCTCCAGATACTTTTTCACTGTTTTACCGCATGCACTAACCTCCAGGCCAAGTGCGCGCAGCGATGTAGCCACTTTTCCCTCGGTCTTTCTCTTCAGCATCCTTTGAAGCTTTTTGTCGCTCAGGATCGTTGGCCGTCCGGAACCGGGCTATCTTTCGGTGCTCTGATCGTTGTCCAATAGTGTCAAGATGTTGTAGATGTCGGAACGGGCATACCCGGCGTCCACAAAGTGCCGTACGATGTCCGTTTTTGACGCGGCTGGGTACCGTTCTGTGAACGCGCACACTTCTGAAGGGAGTAGCTTCACTTTTTTCGCCATCACAGTTAGAGTTGGACCGATAGAGCTGTCAATTTTTGAAGTCGAATCTTCTCTCAGGAAGTTCGGCTACATAGGGATGTGAAATGAAAATCTAAAACCGAAAAAAGTGAAAAATATGTCCAATTTCAAATGATTGTAAATCGGTTAGTATTCGATAGATTTCCTTCGTTCTTGCAGCAATAGATTGGAAAATCTTCTAAAACTCTTCCCAAAAGAAGATAATTGTAATTTTATTATTCACACTATTGTACTATTGAAAATAGTCAAGCCTTGTCAAAACGAAAAATTCGGCCTCTGATTGGTCGTTATATGATAGCTTCCCAAGCACGGTCGACAGAATCATGTACCTTGCAATTTAAAACATGCTATTTGGCCTATATAAGAGCCTGTTTCAGCCGAAGTCGCTCATAATAGTTCTTGACAGCGACAACAGCGATCGTCCTCCCTTAGCAGCAACACTAGCAGTGCAGTGAATACCAGCGATGGCGGAAAGCGGCCACAGCTGTGGCGTAGCAATGGATAGCGCACTAGATTTCAGCAACGATAGCAGCTCTGCCAGCTGATGCAGGGACAGTGGATACCAATGGCAGCGTATAGCGGCCACAACTGTGGCATGGCTATGGATAGCGAACTAGTTGCAGTGGATCTCCACATCGATAGCGGCTGATGCAGTGAGGCACTTTAGTGAAATGCAATCTCTGTGCGATAGTGGGCAGTAGTAAATGCATTCAATGAAAAGTTGACTCATGTTGACAACACGTGAGCCGTCTAGTTTTGAGTGTTATATCAGCGTTTCATAGTTTACTTTATCACAAGGAATACTTTATTCGCCCTGTCAGTGATAACGCAAAGATGTGATCGGCATCTTATCCGATACTAAAATGAACAACAAATTGTCCTTTTCAGGATGAAATGAAAACTTGATTGAAGAGTTAAGGTGAAACCTCATTGAATCCTCAAATGGCCGACTTCGAGTCACCACTTCGAATTTTCGAAAGCACAAGACTCGGAAATAGTTAATGCGTTCCCTGTCAAAATGCCATTTTATGTTTGCTGTGGTGAAGCAAACATAAAATAGAATTTCCATAGGGAACGCAATCGGAAATACTCACCGAGTCTTGTGCTCATGAAAATTCGAAGTGGTGACTCGAAGTCGGCCATTTTTGGACTCAATGAGGTTTCACCTTAATATTTTCTAATGTGTTAATTCACATTATTAAATTTGTAAAAGTTATAAATTTTACTTCATCTCCGTGTCTCATAACGTACTGAATTATCTTTTCTTTCAGTCACAACATCCGAAGAAAAATCATCTCAAAATTTAAAAACTGTCAAGCCCCAATCATGACAAACAAGTTACTATATTATTGAAAATGGTCAATCCTTGTTGAATCGCAAAATTCGATTGATCTGATTGGTCAACGTTTATTTACTAGAAAAAATGACTGACGCGCAAGCAGCCGGGTTATCTTTCTTGTAGAAGTATTCTACTTCAACCTTGCGGCCGTGGCTTTGCACACACCCTTCATGTTATTTTTTTTCTTGCTAACTCATGGGTTACTATGATTGATGATGCATGACTAGTTTCGTCAGTGCAATGGAAGGTAAACCCATGAAAAATCGGCAATTTTTGTTTATTTTTTTCACCGCAAACGTTTTAACGACAAGGATAGCAAATAAATAGTATATTCGAAAGCCAATACTTATGCGAACTGTTGATTTGGCCTGTGCTGTAGACAGCCTGCTGATCGTATGCGGCTGTCATCTATGATGTTGGACTCGCACTCCTTTTTTTCTGCTTTTTCTTAGGCCAATGCCATGATAAACATGAAGCATCGTTTTTTTCATATTTCCTATTGCTGATATTATTCCCCAATGAAAAAAACGTGTTTCGCGCTGCAAACGACTTTACTCTCGTGAATTATAATCATCTGATAGCCCGCTCGGATTTGTGCCAAAGGATAGCGTCTGTAAAGCGCGACAGCTTGGAGGAATCAACATTTATAAGGAGATGAAAAATAATAGCCCGTTTGGCGTTGCATCCAAATATTTCAACATGTGTGCTGTCGTCAACTGCTGTCGGACCGTGTACCGAACGTGTGGGGAGCACGGAGAGTTGTGCAATGAATGGAAGCCGGATTAGTTTGAACTTTGTTGCCACGAAAACACAGTCACTTTCAAAAGCCTGTACGGGACTAACGCCATTGGTAGTGACTGGCGACTTCAACGCTTGGCCTGTTGAGTGAGGAAGCTGCTGTACGAACCAGAAGGACCAGATATAGTTGGAAGCTTTGGCAAAGCTCAACTTGGATATGGCCAACGTTGGAACAAAATGTACGTAAAGGGTGTTACGGTCAAAAATTGGTTAACTTCAATTTCTCATATTATTTCTATAGCGTATAAAAAAACCTGAACACTTTTCATTTTAAAGATGCGCGTTTAGTATCGCGCCTTATTTTCGATTTTGACATTTGCTTTTTAGTTGTGAAAATGGCGTCGAAGCAAAACAATTCAAACTACTCGCACACCAAGCTGGTGAAATTTTTGAATATGGACAAATCAATCGCCACTAACGTAATAAGAGTGTTTGGAGGATGTTTGCCAGGAACACAGAATCGGGGGGATATCGAAATCTGACCGTCTCAAAAACGACGAAAAGAGTGGCCAGCAGTTTCAAGCGAAATCCCAATCTTTTCCTCCGAGATGTCGCAAGGAAGCTGAGAATGCCGTTTACAACTGTGAACGGAGATGAAAAAAATACCGGCCTGTCGATTTACAAAAAGGTGGTAACTCCAAATCGTGAGGATAAGTAAAACAAGTCCGCCAGACAACGATTGCGAAAGCTGTACATGAAGATGCAAAGCTTCATTACGAGATGATGTAACTTAGGTCAAGGCAGAACTTGAATAGCCCTCTGGACAGGAATATTATGAAGCAACTGAAAAATAAAGATGGGTGAGATTTTCAAACACATTGAGCTGTCGAATTTGCAAAAAAATCGTCTTGTGTTCCTGTGGTTTGAAGAGCAACATATTCATCGCGGAAGGGTCCGTCAACTAAAAAATTTATGTGCAGGAGTGGCTAAAAAAACGTCTGTTACCTTTTCTGAAGCAACACAGTTGTTCCGTTCTGCTTTGGCCGGATTTGGCACCTTACCAGTACGGCAAATGCCACGGAGTGGAATACCTCGAACAATGTCCAGGTGGTGACAAAGGACATGAACCCTCCCAGCGTATCAGAGCTCCGCCCTAGAGAAAAGTACTGGGCTATCATTAGGCGAATCCTCAAGAAGACACGAAAGCCAGTTGTCAGCGAAATGCAGTTCGAGGCTAACTGGCGTTCTGTGGCGAATAAAGTGAACAAGAATGCGACGCTCTTCGTCTTATGGTGCGCTAACTCCAATTTCCTGGAGTGCATCCAGTCTTCGATCTTGCGTATAGAGAGCGCGGCTGTCAATCCGACCTCCTTGATCGATTCGCCGTAGACTTTTAGCGTTATGTTGTCTGCAAAACCGACGATCACAACTTCTACTTGAGTTTCAACACCCCGTGGTACATGACATTCCACAACACCGGGCCCAGGATACAACCTAGCGGAACTTATGCGCTAATTGGGACGCACTTCTGATCCTCCTCCGTGTTGTAAACAAGTACTCGATTCTGGAATTAATGTTTCAGAATCTTGTACAGCGACATCGGTACATGGATGTTCCTGAGGCAAGCGCAAGCGTGAAGATTGCTCATTGGCGTATGCTCCTTCTCTTGCGCTGGAGTGCTACCTCCGCCGTCTTGGTGACAGGTAGGATAGCATCCAGCGTGGACCTGCCCTTCCGGAAACCGACCTGATTACTTTCCAGACCGTTCAGACCCTCCGAGTAGCGCTAGAGGTCTACAACGAGTAATTCAAAAAGGTCAAGTTAATGGCTGCGCACTGTATACGCAAGGTCGAAGATTGGATGCCCTTCAGAAAACTGGAGCTAGCGCACCATAAAGCGGAGGTCACTGTTGTGAATAGTTGTAGCAACAGGTGGTCAGAGTCGGAGACTGCACCATCACCTCAAAGCGATTTTAGAAGCTCATGGGGATTATTTTAGGTACTAACATGCTCTTGTGCCTGAGGGTTACAAGTGCGTATCGCACAGTGTCATACGCCGCAATCTGCGTCTTGTCCGGCATGATGCATACCAGCATCGTCATGAAGGAGGACAGAGAATGCTTGGACCAACATGACACAAGAGGCATACGAGGTATCATCCTTGATATCCCGAAGGAGGAGTCCAATTTCACGAAGGGTAAAAGAGAACAAATATTTTTCAATTGAAAGTGACGGTTGACAGCGTCGCATTATCACCTCACGATTGTCAGTTAAAATGACTTTGGCAGGCTCTGATTCTGAAGCATATGTGGTATGCTCCACTGCACCAGGATTTCACGGAAGGCTTGTATTCCTCGGGTGCTGACGTATTGTGCGGGATCTAGTTCGGGGTTCCGAATCCGGGGTTCGAACGTATTCTTGCCGTTGAGTTGAATGTAGGCGGGAGGGAATGAAACTAAACTGGGGCATGGATGGATTTTAGGAAGACGTATATAAGGGACATGTAGGGTCAAAGCTCGTCAAGACATCACGAACAGGATCAGCTGAGCGTGTACCTCCGGCCTTAAGGGAAGCTACTAATTCAAACCTGGCGTCACGGTGTGCAAGGCATGACCGAACAACGTGCTCTATACCGTGATAATCTTTACCATAGGCACAGATACCGCTTTCGCAAATCCAATAGGACGGATATGCGCGCCAAATCTATAGTGATTGGACATAAGCCGAGACATCACGCAAACCCTTGAACCACGAGTTCGTCGATACATTGGGGATAATGGAATGTAATCACCCTTCCAGTTCCCCTCTGGTCTAAGAATTTTGGCAACTGATGATCTCTCTTCTGACGTATGAGTGCAAAAATTCATTAAAAGCAATTGGTCTTTCACAGTTTGTTGCGCTCACCTTAGTCAAAAGCGCTTTCTCATTGCCCGGTATCGAGCAGTAAGGAGGAACCCAAGCTTAGGTAATTTGAAACTATTTCTCGGGTAAAGCACTCAGATGTTCCCGTATTATCGTAAAAAAAAAGAAAATCCCGATAATAAATTATGAAGGTTATGGATATTGTTTTTTGCTTAAAATAAAACGGTGTTGAAGCCACAAATAGTTGACTTCGAGCCAACACTTCGAATTTTCAAGGACACAACACTCGGTAAAGTTAATGCGTAACCTGTGAAAACACTATTTTATGTCTGCTGTCGTGAAACGAAAATAAAATAGCGTTCTCACAGAGAACCCATTACCTATTTCCGAGTTTTGTGTTTTTGGAAACTAGAAATGGTGGCTCGAAGATGGCCATTTGAGGCTTCAACGCCGTTTCACCTTAAGGGTTTTGTGCGTGTTTTGAATTTTTTTGTGCTCAGTGTTGGAGATCTGGTAGCATGTCAATCTTCATTTACTGTCAATCCATTGGCAATACTATATTGATTTCAATTTTAAACAAAGCGGTCCATTGTCTCTTTGATTGATAGGGCCTGAAGCCATTTTCTGTGGAATTGAAATAATAATAAGAATTCGAGTCCGGCAAAAGTTCATCCCAGCAGACGGCTCGAAGAAGTCCAACAGTTTACGTTGGTGTGGGTCTTTCATTGAAATAAATAAAATGCATTCTCGACCCCCCAAGAAAGCGGTAAATTACATTTGAAATCGGATATTAATCATCCGACAAAAGTGTCCCATTCGTGCAGTAATGAGAAAGATAGTTGCCGCCGGCTTTCTTATGACTGAGCACCGCTTTTGTGATGCATCGAAATAAAGAAGGCAAGTGTTGAAATTTCATATTCGCCATAACTCAGCTGATGCTCGTTGCTGCTTCGAGCGCCATCTGGACTGTAGTGCGTGCAGGTGACATTATTGTTGTCGGTTTTAATGGTTTGAGGAATATTGCGATTAATCTTATTAGCTGCGGGGTAGATTGTAGTTAGGCTGATACAAATTTTGAATAGCTTTTATGTCCACGGTTATCAAAGTTAGCTAAGGGGAGGGCAAACAATAAAGACCACTGAGAAGGAAAAAAAAAAGGAAAAGGAATGATTTCATGCTAATTGACCATTGATAGTTATGTTGTGCTTTTCTTCGCCTAAAACAATACAATTGACATGCTGGGTGAATGTTCTCATGGAGTAAAAATTGTCACGGAGCAAAAATTTGCATTGAAGTTTAAAAAAACATATAATAGAATTATATTATAAGTAAGGATCACGACACAGGATATTCTACGAAGTTCAATAAATATTATAAAACCCATCATTTTTCGAGATTAAATACAAACTACTATTGAATTATTGTGCTGACTTTTTAGCTAAATTTTTTTTTCTGTTAAACCGTTGTTAATCACCACTTATAAATCATAAATTGTAAGCTATCTGAATTTCTTAGATATTTTTTTTCGCAAATAAAATTAATGTCATCAGGTATATAATACGTTTTACTTCGGAGTAGTTGGAAAGATGTGGTTGTAATTACTTTTTCTTTGTTAAACGTCGCATCATAAAAATAAAGACGAGCTTAAGAATGTTATATGGAGATAAAAGAATTTTTCTCAGTGCAAAGAAGTAAAGTTGCTCAAATTACCGGTGTCATTCATAAAGTCGCACTGAAATCTAAGAGAGCACATAAGTTCGCGTGGAATGCCTCAGTTGAAAAATACGTGCGTATACATCAGCTTCAACCCTGCATTTGATTTGACTAGTAACAGATTGTGGAAAGTAAAAAAAAACACACTACTTCCAACCCGTCGAAGTTACCTGTTCAACAATCCAAACCGGATCCCAGCCAATATATCACTATCACCCTGGCTGCTCCATCGTATGCCACTATGGTGACGGCCCTGTAACAAAAGCCACCAGATGGCAGACCGGCAGGCTTCGATATGGTTCCTTTCATTGCCATCTGGAAGCCTTCGGCGTCGGCTGAATAGGCAGATAAGGACGTTCCGCACATACCGCTACCGCAAACAGACAATTGCGTTTCTAAAATTGAAGTACGATCCTGTCTCTCGACTGCATTGTGGCCACCTAAGATGCTTCTACTGGGAATCTCACAGGATACGAAAAACATTCATCTCCACAGTTACTGTACCAAGCGTTTGGTTGGTAGAATCTATCTACCTGGCTCAGATTTCAATCGATGAAGACTTTTGCTTCCGAAGAGATTGGGCCCTGCATAGGAAGCCGGTATCGGAGAGGGAAGGTTTGAATTTATGGTTTGCCATTTTGTGGAAGCTAATTTCCAGCCGTAGCTTCTCTGGGGCATACTGGAAAGCAATAAATGTAGGTGATGAAATATATCGTTTGAACCCCCGGTAACAGAATCAGGAGAAAGTGCATTTCCCTATTGCGATGAAGCTCCGGGCTCTTCTCAAATGACAAAATCAATAAATGTGAAACTTTACTATCTACGGCGCGTTGGGAGGAGGAAAAGGTTACAGCGTTTCGTCGCCTTTGAAACCTCCGGCAAGCATTGAATCCGTCGCAGATTAAATGCAACGATAGCAAGAATTTTATGCTTCCCCGTCTTGACGTCAACCTCCAGCAGCCCAGCGGCTGCTGATGGAATGGATCATAAAGTGAAGAGCCTGCTGGGCCCGTCGCAGGGCTCCGGACCTGGTTGAATCTATGCCGATGTTCGGTTCTGTCTTTTCTTTCGGCGTGCTTAGGAAAATTGTTCGAACCAAGCTGCAATCGAAGAATTTCTCAATCGAAACATTCCATTTGCTGTTGCCTACCAGTTCTGGATGCGGCCAATCGCTTCTCCCGGGAGGGGCTGTCTATCCTGTTATCGAAGTAGAATAATAAATTAATTATTCTGTTCGTTTGTTGGCTCGAAATTGTCGTCGCAGTGTGCTGAATATTTTTGCTATGCAATAAAATAAAATCAGCTTGGTTTCAAAGTATAAACACAGACCGGAAATTCTTTGTTACTTTCGTTCTATCCTTCGCTCAATTCGTGACTCCAGGGTACACTAGACTTAATAAATTTATGAACGAAACATATTGGTGATCGAGCATGGATATTTTCAATCGCTCGAAATATTTGATGCAAATGTATTCTTTAATTGAACCAATTGGACACGTAGCTTACAATCATTCTCACTCGCATGCAAGTTTTCCATAGAAACGCTGATGATTGTTTTTGACGTAGAATTACGTCTTACGGCAACATATATAGGGATGGACGTCACGAAAGTCACGAAAGTTGTCCACTTTCAAACAAATAAAATTCAGCCAGTTTCCAGTTTTGGAAACACACAAACGGAGATGTTGGCAATCAAAGTCTGTCGGCCGTCAAATATTCAGCGTGAAAACAGCTTTTCACTGTGTTAACAGAAGAAAGCCTTATTTTGACTTCATCTCTATGTTTCAGCACGACCTGTATTAACTTTTCCTTCTGCAATATGCTACACAGCAGCGTAATTGACTGTTGCGTAGCTGAGTGGGGCATCTTTTTTTTGTTATCTGCCTCCAAAGACAAAGATAATCCAGCCATGAAAATTGTTAAGCTTTAAACATGCAAACACTACTTTTGAGTATAGTCCTGCTTTGTTGAACACTTATTTATATTAAATAGTTGTTTAATGTTCGCTTTCCCTAACACAGTCGGCAGAATATTATACCTTGTTAACCAGGAATGCACGCTTTGGACTATATAAGAGCCTAATTCCACTCAAACCACTAAATAAGTAGCAGCAGTAGCGACAGCGGATACAAGTAGCGGATAGTAGCAGCGGTACCCAGTCAACCACAAATCGTATATCATTGTGAGAAAATTATCGCAAATATATCTTAACGAAGTCGAAATCGTATACCACGCTTATTATCATGCGCAGACATTCAGTTTAAATTGTGTATCATGATGGAATCTAACCGATTTACGATTGTAGGGTTTGAATTATAAGATAGTGTGAAACAAATCACTTTCAATCGGAATCTATCGTATATAAATACGAATATCAATTAATTGCATACCATTATTTCTCAGTACGTATATCGCCTCCAAAATAGTACACATATGCTGTTTTTGTGCATCAAATGCGAGTTTGTATGATACATATGAGTGCGGATATTGGAATCGGAACATTATTATACGTATGAAAATGTTGACTGGGAATATCCGATCACTGTTACAAGACGTTGATTTACTGCGAACTGGATCGTTCAATAGCAAGCAGAGCTGCAGCAGACGGCGATTTTGAATATTGCTGCCTTCCATAGCAATAGAGTAAACAGCACCTTCCACAGTGATAGGTTTTGGATCTCCCTTCTGTGTGCAAGGACCGTCGACATACACGCATGTCCCCAATTTTGTGGAAAATAAACAACAGGGTTAACATAAGAGAATATCGATCGTATTTCCAAACCTATTGCAAGAATTACATCGCTCTTGCGATCTGTCGTAATTCAACGTTAACCTTGCGGTCGTGTCTTCTAAACAGCCTCTTCAAAAATTTATTTCTGATTGTTCTGAAAACCATGAGTTGAGACAGAACGATTCAAACACGAGACAGACAGACAGACAGACAGACAGACAGACAGACAGACAGACAGACAGACAGACAGACAGACAGACAGACAGACAGACAGACAGACAGACAGACAGACAGACAGACAGACAGACAGACAGACAGACAGACAGACAGACAGACAGACAGACAGACAGACAGACAGACAGACAGACAGACAGACAGACAGACAGACAGACAGACAGACAGACAGACAGACAGACAGACAGACAGACAGACAGACAGACAGACAGACAGACAGACAGACAGACAGACAGACAGACAGACAGACAGACAGACAGACAGACAGACAGACAGACAGACAGACAGACAGACAGACAGACAGACAGACAGACAGACAGACAGACAGACAGACAGACAGACAGACAGACAGACAGACAGACAGACAGACAGACAGACAGACAGACAGACAGACAGACAGACAGACAGACAGACAGACAGACAGACAGACAGACAGACAGACAGACAGACAGACAGACAGACAGACAGACAGACAGACAGACAGACAGACAGACAGACAGACAGACAGACAGACAGACAGACAGACAGACAGACAGACAGACAGACAGACAGACAGACAGACAGACAGACAGACAGACAGACAGACAGACAGACAGACAGACAGACAGACAGACAGACAGACAGACAGACAGACAGACAGACAGACAGACAGACAGACAGACAGACAGACAGACAGACAGACAGACAGACAGACAGACAGACAGACAGACAGACAGACAGACAGACAGACAGACAGACAGACAGACAGACAGACAGACAGACAGACAGACAGACAGACAGACAGACAGACAGACAGACAGACAGACAGACAGACAGACAGACAGACAGACAGACAGACAGACAGACAGACAGACAGACAGACAGACAGACAGACAGACAGACAGACAGACAGACAGACAGACAGACAGACAGACAGACAGACAGACAGACAGACAGACAGACAGACAGACAGACAGACAGACAGACAGACAGACAGACAGACAGACAGACAGACAGACAGACAGACAGACAGACAGACAGACAGACAGACAGACAGACAGACAGACAGACAGACAGACAGACAGACAGACAGACAGACAGACAGACAGACAGACAGACAGACAGACAGACAGACAGACAGACAGACAGACAGACAGACAGACAGACAGACAGACAGACAGACAGACAGACAGACAGACAGACAGACAGACAGACAGACAGACAGACAGACAGACAGACAGACAGACAGACAGACAGACAGACAGACAGACAGACAGACAGACAGACAGACAGACAGACAGACAGACAGACAGACAGACAGACAGACAGACAGACAGACAGACAGACAGACAGACAGACAGACAGACAGACAGACAGACAGACAGACAGACAGACAGACAGACAGACAGACAGACAGACAGACAGACAGACAGACAGACAGACAGACAGACAGACAGACAGACAGACAGACAGACAGACAGACAGACAGACAGACAGACAGACAGACAGACAGACAGACAGACAGACAGACAGACAGACAGACAGACAGACAGACAGACAGACAGACAGACAGACAGACAGACAGACAGACAGACAGACAGACAGACAGACAGACAGACAGACAGACAGACAGACAGACAGACAGACAGACAGACAGACAGACAGACAGACAGACAGACAGACAGACAGACAGACAGACAGACAGACAGACAGACATATAATTATAATTTGTTCAGCAAAGTTGTAGATAGTGATTTTGTCCGTTTAGGAAAAAATATAAGAAAAAAAGTTTAAAGGCAGAGAGAAAAAATCTGAATTTTTTTCTACAAACGAAATTACACACTGTTAACTAAATAACTATTATTGACTAAACTTGTCGAATTAAAAAATAGAAAAAAATTAAATCTGGCAAAATGAATAACAGCATTTTTCCTAATTTTTCACATTGTACATTTTTTCTGAAAGCAAAAACATATTAACGAGAACTATGATTAAGACACTATATCGATCAAACAAACCGTACAGGCTCCAAGACTCTTTTCAAGGACATCTTAATCCCATAGTTTCAGCCAAATCAATTCAATAAAAAAAAATCATTGAGATTGGAACATATTTATCAAAAAAAATCACGACTGTCGCAGAGGCACTACCGGAGGCAAAGAACAGAACTTCAATTATTTCTTCTCTAGTAAATATGCGCAATCGATCTAAAATATGCTAAAATATAAGTTTTTTTGTCAGCTATGCAATTAAATCGCATCTTCACCGGCAGTTCATGTGGGAAAACAAATGTAATCAATGTGTTTTTCTTATTAGTGTTGAAATGTCACCATTTGTGGCAGAACACACAATATTAATTCTGAATAGATATTAGTACATAAATAAATCATTACAAACATTCCCCCTCTTAAAAAAAAATATTTGTGGGTATTCTCTTCCTCTTCCGCGTGTTATTCTAAATGTTTTTTACTATGTTCTGTAAGAAAGTTCACTCGACCGACAAACTTTTTTCTCCGTGTCTTTGCAGTGCTCAGTCTCAAGGATCTGAAAATTTTCGTTCCGGATGCGGTGATCATGGGTAACGCAGCCACGCTATCGTGTCAGTTCGAGTTGGAAAAAGTAAGTGCGACACGTCCGTTCCACGCTTGGTTTACCGTTCATGAAATACTTCAAATTGTCAACTTTCATTACGCAGGCCACACTCTACTCGGTACGGTGGTACTTTGAGAGCGAGGAGTTCTACCGGTACGTACCGAAGGAATCACCACCAGCAAGGACGTTTCCGGTGTCTGGAATTACCGTCGATGTAAGTATTAGCATGCACACTTTCTTCTCTAACTTTATCGACCAAGACAGATAGAGACGGTGGTTTACTTTAATCCTATATAAGGTTTATTGCCACGGTTGTTACTCGACGAGTAGCGAATTGATTTCCAATCCATTTCATCCACTGGTGCTGCCTCCGTGGTAAGCCTCCTGCATCATGTCGAGTGATTCAATTAATAAAGCAATTGAATAAACTGCCCTCAAATGACTGGCAAACTATTATTCTAGACCATAGAATGGTTACCGAACTGATGTTCAACCCGACGATAAGGGAAATAGAGCAGCAGCGAATGAAAGCAATAATAATAATAAACGATAAAAATAATCGCTCTCTGGGCACATAAATATAATTTTAATTGTCACGCCTGTCGTCTACCGTGCCGCTTTCGCATCGTGGTTACTCTCCCTCACTGCACTCTTCCCCTCAGCGTTAAGCACCGGACAGTTCAGCTGTTAGGGCAGAAGGCAATTATCAGAACTCATCTTCCCACCGGGGCTATAATAATCAAGTCTTGGTTCTGCTGGAGATTACCGTCACGATTACTGCTGCAGCCTGCTTCTGTCCTGCTCCACTAATTGTCATCCATCGTGGCAGTTCTGTCCTACTAGCAGGTAGCTTACATCCGGAAGAGGACGGCAAAGGACATTTAGCGAATCGGATTAACTCGGTTGTGATCTTCGTTATCAGATTGTTGTTATTCAAGACGCTTGTTGACTTGAAGCTAAGCGGGTAAATGATTTTTTTGAAGTAGAATACTTCTCTCAGGAAGTTCGGCTACATAGGGATGTGAAATGAAAATCTAAAACCGAAAAAAGTGAAAAATATGTCCAATTTCAAATGCTAATAAATCGGTTAGTATTCGATGGATTTCCTTCGTTCTTGCAGCAATAGATTGGAAAATCTTCTAAGATTCTTCCCAATATAAGATAATTGCAATTTTATTATTCACACTATTGTACTATTGAAAATAGTCAAGCCTTGTCAAAACGAAAAATTCGACCTCTGATTGGTCGTTATATGATTGCTTTCCAAGCACGGTCGACAGAATCATATACCTTGCAAGTGAAAACATACTATTTGGCCTATATAAGAGCCTGTTTCAGCCGAAGCCGCTCATAATAGTTCTAGACAGTGACAACAGCAGTCGTCCTTCCTTAGCAGCAGCACTAGCCCTGTGGTTGGTCAATACGTCTCAGGAGCAGCGCGGTTCTTCTCAGCGTGTGTCGCCAGACTGATATTATTCCCCCCGTGTTGGGGCAGCATGAAGATTGCCATCAGGAAATCCAATTTTGGAAATCAAAATGCCTTTTTCAAGGCAAATAAACAAGGTCATTGAAAGTTAATAATTTTTGACAACGCAAGCAAGATTTTGTGTTGGATCCTAGCAATTTAAATTTGTCGCACCCGTCTAATTTACTGAATGTGAAATAGCTTCCACAGTGCATGTTGTCCGTGTATCTTAATTCCTCCACTGTTAGGGCAGCTCAAAGGTTGTGATCAGCAACCCATTTTGAACCGCAAAATGCCTTTTTCAAGGCAAATAAACAAATAATTGAAGGTTAATAATTTTCTGGCGTCAACACAAGCAGGCATTCTGTGCGGGATGCAATCAAATTCTGTTGTAGTTGTCTAATTTTTACTTTATTTAGTAAACCCCCCACTGTAGGGGCAGCGCAAAGGCTGCGATCAGCATAACCGACTTTGAATAGCAAACTGCCCTGTTAGACCGGATTCACAAAAGCAGTTAGTTCGACTATGCAGAGCTAATATGAAGTCGATGCAATCAATCAGCATTAACAGAATTTCGTCGTCTCCCAGCTGCCAAGTTGCAACATGATGCAACACGCAACAGCGAGCAAACGAAATCGCTTGATGTTACAAACCGCAATAAGATACGGGTTAAAACCGTTGCGTGTGTGAGAGCACTGTCGGTGTTTATTCGCTGGATACTGAAATCAAATGCGAATTGTGGAATAATTCCTTTAAAGAACATTAGGAAATGGTAAAACTGAACAGAAAGGCGTGGCCTATTTCGTAGCGCCCTTCGGCTATAAAAGAGTGTTTCTGAGAAAACTAGCTACATTCATTAGTCGGAAGGTGAGCTGGATGGACCGTCCACAACGTTGACAGCAGTAACAGCAGATATCAGCACTCAGCAATAACAGACAATAGCAGCGTAGACAATGTGAAAACACCTTTCTATTGTGTTGGCCGTGCGCATTGAGCCTCTGCCAGGCTAAACGCGAAAAGCGGCGCGAACCGATTCGCCCGGCCGTAGGTTAATCGGCTATCGGCGTAAGACAGAGATGCAATCAGCGTCATATCTGATTTTAAATTAAACAACTAACTGTCCTTTTTAGGACAACGAAACAAATGAATTGAAGATTTAATATTTTCTTGCTCTGAGCTTTAACCAAAAGTTAACTATCTTAATTTGAAATCACATGTACATATCGCCAGTTGAATTCAATACTGGCACAACTCAAAATTTTGCAGTTTTGAGTTATTGATGGCAAACGATGCCAAATACCGTCTGCCGGGGTGAGATTAAGCCACGGGGGTGAGATTGAGCCAAAACGGGAAATGTTTGTATGTTAAATTACTTGAGATTTACAAAACCTAATACCTTAAATTCAATACTTTATGAAACAGGACATATTTATTCACAACTTAAAATGGAATATAGATAATATCAGTGAACTGTTTCGCTTAAAGAATGTTTCAAAGTACAGGGTGAAAAACATGCGCAAATAACGTTATCCAAAAATGTCCCAGGAAAACCAACCCGATCAAAAAATCACAAGAACTTACTGCTCAGTTGGTACGTTAGGATGTCGTCTCCAATGTGTTGAGGAAATATTATGCATTGAACCTGTGCCGGCTCAGAAAATAATGTTTTCCAAACTGTACACTCTTCGAGCCCTTTTGGGGTGAGATTGTGCCAAGCTATATTGAACGGCACAGTGTGTGGAATTCACATTCACGACAAAATTATATCAGTATACATCAAAACACTTGCATTGTTTACATAGGGTATGTTTTTTGTCAACACAGCATAAGGTATGTTGTCTAGCTATGGTATTCTTTGAAATAATGACTAAAAGCTTGAAAAGCTTACTGTTCTCAATTGTTATATAGAAATTTTCAATTATTGATATTACTTATGGAATGTAGCAAAATTTTGTACACCAATTCTATATAAACAGATGACTTTTAAGAAAAGAAGGAGGGTTGTGGGTACGTTTCCAGAGGTATTAAGATCTCCAATGGAATATACAGTTGTCAATGACACATAATAATTAAAACGAAAAGTCTTCTCAAACTTCATGTCCTAACGTTTCCCCTTTTTAGGCTACCTGGAGACGCCACTATGTGTATAGAGACTGTCTATAAGCCACGTTCTCATAACTAATTACTCTATGCATCAATTTGATCTAGCCATACATTTTTATATAATTCATATGGTGCATAGTTTCTGATCAACCCCCTAAAGCCCCTTAATAGTCCACGTTGTTTATGGTCGTCCCTATACTTACTGTTTTATCATGTTAGTCATGTGGATTATTCGTAAACACACTACTGTTCATTTAACAGGTATTAAATTCAACTTTTTGTTTTTGGCACAATCTCAACCCATAGAAGGGGTGAGATTGAGCGAAGTTCATGTATTTTTAGCAAAATTATAGTTTATTGTAACTCAACCATATTTGTTGTAGTTGATAACAAAACATTCTAGGATGCATTGGTGTATTTTGGATCGAATTCTTTGTTTAAATGTGTGCGTTAGAAGCTTAAGATCAAAAAAGCATCATTTTTTGGCACAATCTCACCCCGGATGACGGTACTATAAAGTTTCATCTCACAAAGACTTGTTTCAAAATTCACAATATTTCCAGATATATAAGTAGATGTGCCTTTATTGCACAAATCTAAAATACCCCTAAAAAGACCGAAAAATGAGGTTACAGTTCTTATAACTTGCTCATTACATGCACATGATATACCCAAACAAGTTCAATAAAAATGGGAAGTTTTATAGTGGGATTTTTCACGAAAATGAAAAAAGAAATTTTTGACGCAAATTTTCAAATGCGTTTTTTTCGAAACTCTGAATTTTGAGTTGTGCCAGTATTGAATTCAACTGACGATATACTCTGACTGTTGAAACTTGTTTGCGCCGCAAAGAGTTTGTACTTTTCCTGTTCAGTGAGGTCGTATTTATATGTGCAAACTGAAATTGAGTAGTACTTCAACTTCATTTGCACAGAATACTGCCAATGAGCGGTCAACATTTATTTACTAGGAAAAATGACTGACACGCAAGCAGCCGGGTTATCTCTCTTGTAAAAGTATTCTACTTCATCTTGCGGTCGTGGCTTTGCACACAACCCTCCTGTGATTTTTAGCAGGCGTAATTTGGTTGGCCACGTGTGAAAAAGTTCATCAACGATTAGGTGAACCTGTTTATTCATCTTCTGAGATGCAAGCAGAACCAATCGTGCTGTAGATTCAACACCTGCTCAAGTGCAATATAGTTCCACATTATTAAATGTGTAGGGACCAAGGTGTGCAGTATGAAATCAAAACGATCGTTTCTGCACCGTAAAGACGATTGTGGTTTGATGCCACAGAATATCAAAATCGAGCTTGACTGTAATCCAACAAAAGTGCAAATCGATAGTTCCTGCTGCCGTGAGACTCTCTACGTTCTGTGCAGTTCATGCTCAGCTTAAACATGTTCAACATTTCCCCCCGAGGTTACTAACTAAACCGAAAACATAAACACCGAACTGTAAACGAAATTCCGCCCGGCAACACCCGGGCGAACCATCCACATAATCTTAGAGCACAGTAGTGGCTGGTGAACTGCGAAGATCTCATATACGTTTGAGGGCCATATTGCACGGAAATTTTCGTCTCAAAGAGCAAAGTTTACCCCCAAGGCAACAAAGAAAATACAGCTCCACTGCTGATGCTGTGTGTGCTGTACAGTCTTTGTTCATGTTTGCGTTGTATTCTCCTTTGCAAGATTTCCACAATTGTTGGCAAAGTCGAAAATTACCGACTGAATGGAGATTACCACTAGTCAACTACTAATCATACTTTGAAGGATTTTCTTCAGTAAAGTTTTTCTGAGAATTTTACATTTCGAATAAAATGTACAAAGTTTTGAAGTATCTAAATGCAGCATTGCTTCGAACGAATTTCTCCGTATTGGTAAATGATCCTAATGCTGGTTTCGGCTTTGATCACCGTGAGATGACTGTGATGTAACTTGTTATTGTACAGTTGAGCGAGTCACAATATTCAGCTGCTGCCTAGGGCCGATTATAGTGAGGTCAATATTTTAACACGTCGGCGAACAATGGGAAGAATTAGTCGCTGCAAGTGCTGCAAGTTTTGTCCAATGTTGAGCCGGTGAAGCGTCATTGTGCGTTTACAGGGACCATACCCATTCGAAATCACAATGTGCTGCTGTGGAAAAAAGGCATTCCGTATAGGCTCTAGCGCTAGGAATGCCGCTTTCAGAGAGGTACAAAAAAGGAGAAAAACAAAAAATCTCTTACATCCTCTCACTCAGCAAGGCACCAGCGGTACCTATCAGTGAACTTCCCCGGGCTTGTAACAGGTATGGTGAAATGCCTTTTCCACATACGATGCAAATTTATTGCTTGTGCAGTACTGTTAGTTACCGTTTGTGCCTCAGCAGTGGGGTACTGCAGCTCTGGAAGACTATACCGTATAAGACAGTACTGCGTTCGACCCACAAAATACTACCCGGCCAGAAGCCGACATGACCTCATAACGCTACTCGCTACAAATCTAGAAAAGGATGTTCTTTTGTTCCTGGCTCCCCGTAGCCTCGGATCGTGGAAAGGAACGGGCACCAGCGATGTGGGTAAGCACCCAGCGCAATCCCATGCAGAAGGGAGATCAACAATGCTGGGAAACGGTTACGGCATATTTTAGTGCTAAAATATTAGAAAGTGTTTTTTTAATTAACTTCCGCTCTGCCGATGTGACATACGACGCGAGTGGGTGACCGATAATTTCGAGTTAGTTAGTGGTGCACAGTTGCGCAAGCCAATTAAAAGTTCGTGTGCTATGTTAGAGTCAACGTAGCGAATAATATGTTTTAAAGCTATTATTTTTTTCAACCGTCTGGTGCAGTTTTTTCTAGTATATATACACTACCCGCTGTAAGCTTCAAATCGTTTCATTTAATATTGCAATACCCCGTCGAATATTGCAGATCCCCGATAAAGTGAAGCATCACCTAAAATAAGTCGATATCGTACATTTACGACGACCTAAAAAGTTGCGGTCTTCGGCAAACTTTTTCAGATTTCAGAAGGTCAAGTACTTCGGAATGGGGCTGAATATGCTTAGGTGGACTTCACCAAAGCACTGATGAAGGTTCCATGTTGGTGCCGAAATACATATTTACATACAGTGAAAAGCGATAAGTGAAAGTGATGGAATTAAAAAGTGGTGTCAATTGAAATTGCAACCAAATTGTCCGTAACCTGAACCTGAAAAACCTGAAGACCGCAATTTCCTAAGTGGTTGATTCACGAGATAAATTCCGTTCAAAATACTTAAAACTTTTTACACATCAGTGCCATATAGCGGCTATTTTCATGTATTTTAACCTTCATTGAACCCTTGTGTGGAAAACCACACAAATGAATTTTGTTTTGATTTTTTTTCGAAAACTTCTCGATCGATTTTGACGAAACTTCTTGACAATTCCTAAACCATCAATCTTACACAAAATACATTTTCTCCAATGGAAAAATATTTTTGGTTGATGAGATATTTAAAAACTTACGTTGTCCACACATACAACATCGAATTTATTTTGGACAAGAAACAACTCAATTTTGCCCCAAACATATTTTTTTCATTGAGTGCTTTCATACCTGAAGCTATAGGTACCAATTAATCCTGTTTCAAAAATCGAATAAGGTGTGTATGTGTGCGGAAGTATGTGTATGTGTGTTTATTTTCATTCTTACGACCAATATATCTCCATTTTCTCAGCAACGGCTGAACCGATTCGATTGTTCTTAGTCGCGTTTGAAAGAGCTTAAAGTCTAGTTAGTTGATGGAAAATGTCGTTTTGATCCGAAGGTTCATTCAAAAATGACGTAACAAAAGGTGATCAATTTACATGGGAACTGATAAACTAATTGATTTTTTTTCAACGGTTTGACTGATTTTAGAAATGTATAAAGGTGCATTCTTGTAACTCGCATCAAAATCAAATCAATCAAAAGGCTACGTGGGACATGTGTAAAAGTATGTGTTTATTTGTTTCATCCCAGTGTGAGAATTTTCACACATATGGGTTACGAATACGCTAATGCTAAATATACCTATTTAGTGTTTGCACAGCCTGGTTGAGCAGTGTTCAACATTTACACAGTTTTATGTCTACTACAAGACAAGTATACTCGCACTTTTAGGTATATTGAAATACATTTAGAATGGATCTCCCGAGATGGTCTAACAAGCCAGTCGCCGTGGGTTCGAGTCTCGGCTCGGGAGAAACTGTTAGTGTTAGTAGGATCGTAGCGCTAGCCCCGCAATTGAGATAAGTGACTTTTCACCTACGCATACTAATGAACGTGTAAACTCATGTAAAGTTGCTTTTGTTTCCTCCAAAATGTAAAGCATCGCATCTCGTTGCTCCGACTTTTTATCACTTTTTACCATTTTTGGTCGATAATGTTAGGCAGCTTCCCCCGATTCATGATCACGAATGAAAAATTCATTCAGAAACGAGTTTAGAACTTATAATAAGTATTCAAATGAATATTCGTCCAGCTGCCAAAAACATAGCATAGCAAACAAAAAGGCGATTTGTAAATACTTTCCTCAACTAGGTGCACTAATACATTCGTACGTAAAAAGGTCTATTGTCCTTTACACTAAACATTTGACTGCGAAGTCTGTGTATAATGAACGAATCGGAATGTAGCACCAAGGCTTTGCTTACTTTGCTTAGCATAGATTTCAGAATATTCTTACGAACATTCCTAGCACCAAATTGCTTCATTTGGTCAAACCGATGTTAGGATTTTTTGTTGTTCAATTGCTATCATAGCATGTTTAATTGGTCTCATATCATGTAAACACGTTTTGTTTTGTAACTTTTGCATGAACCATCGGATCAAACAAATGTCTGATGATGACCTAATGGCCTTCAAGCACTTCCAATTGCAGCCAAGGAAATCAAATCAATACATCCATTGCTGAGATAATCCAAATGTATTTTTCAAGATTGTTTTTGTACACTACGCATAATATCATTCAATTGGTTACCTCCAAACTACTGCAATGTACTAGGCGTTTCCACAAGTTTTGTTTTGTTTTTATTTTTCAACGTACCTTTGGAAATTATCATTTAATTTTAAGTATATTTTTAAATATAAATCTACCCTCAAATCCGAACAAAAGCATCTAGCACCAAAAGGACTCAAATCAGTCAAATCGCAAAAAGAAAAAATCGGTTAGTTTATAAGTTCCTATATAAGCTGACCACATTTCGTTACGTCATTTCTGAATGAACCGTCGGATCAAAACGATATTTTTTGTCAAATAACTAGACTTTTAGCTCTTTCAAACGCGACTAAGAACAATCGAATCGGTTCAGCCGATGCTGAGAAAATCGAGATATAATGGTCGTGAGAATGAAAATATACACACATACACATACTTCCGCACACATATATACCTCATTCGATTTTCGAAACAGGATTATTTGGTACCTAAAGCTTCAAGTATGTATGCACTAAATGAAAAAAATAAGTTTGGGGCAAAATTAAGTTGTTTCTTGTCCAAAACAAATTAAAATGTTGTATGTGTGGAAAACCACACACCAGGGTAAACAACGTAAGTATTTTTTAGGATGCAATGAAGGTTAAGAGATTACGTTTATTTCAATAACTTAAAAAAGCAAGAACTTAATCAAACGCTTTTTGTGTAGTTGTTAAGCAAGTGATAGGAGAATATATTAACTTCTTGAATTCTAATTTTGAGCATAACTAAATGTTTTGTTATTTTTCACGATAGAAACTAGTTTATTTTTTTTTCTGTGGGTGCGAGAAACAAAAACAAAACAAAGAACGAAAAATTTCATAAAGATTGGACATGTGGTTCAAAAGTTATGAAAAGAAACGTGTTCTTGAGACTATTTGATCTCACTCATGTTCCACAGAGATGGCTGAGCTGATTTTCATAAAATCAGTGTCATATGAAAGGTCTTGATACCTCACAAGACCCTGTTGATTATTTTTGCAAACGGATTATTACTTTGCCTGTTATGTTCAAAAATGTGAATTCCAGCTATGAAAAGAAACATATTCCGAAGACAACATAAACTCACTCACTCACCGATTTCCACAGAATTGGTGTCAAATGAAAGGTCTAGCTGCCTCATAACACCCTATTGAATTTTGCTGTAATCGGACTGTAACTTCGTCTGTAATGTATCGAAATGTGAAAATCACGAAACTTTATTATCTTGGAAACTACACAACCGATTTGAACAATATTGATATCAGATGAACGGGCTAGTTAAGGGTTAACTGATGATTTATGATTGAACACGTGGTTTCAAAGTTTGGCTGCCTTGTACCTTCCTTTTTCATTTGATTATAATCGAACTTAAGCAACCGTTATGAATTAAATTGTTAAAACAACGAAAGTCTATTATCACAAAGATTACACGACTCATTTGAACATAACTAGTGTCATACGAACGATTCATCTCTCAAACTTAAAAATAACAAACTTCATAACAATTTGATGGGTGGGTCAAAAGTTTTGGAACGAAAATAAATTCAAAGACTTTTTAAATCTATACCTGAGCAATTCTGCAAACTAGGCCACTAGGTGCACAAGGTCTTTCAAATTTGATATAAATGCACATAGTTATTAGAAATAGAGAAAAAATGATAATGCCATTTTTGTTTGATCGAATTTGTTGACCCCTTGGTCACCAAGGGGCGAAACAGTTTTCAGAAAAGTTGAAATTTTAGCAATTCTTGATGTATTATTTGAGCTATATCTCTAGAATTCGTAATGTAAAGTACTACAAGTAGCACTTTTCTGTAAAGAGGAATGATAGGGCTTTCATTTGAAGTAATCAGAAATTAGGCCGCCATCTCGAATTTGGCCGCCATCTTGGATTATATCAGAAAAATGCAATTTTGACCATGTTCGCAACTACCGATTTTCGATCTGAGACCAGCATTGGAAAGCTGAGAAAAAATGCTATAAGATGCAAGAAAAAAAATTGGTGAGCATCAGTGTTAACCCATCAATTGAAGCTATTTTCCAAGTTGAGTTTCAAAATATTCATCGTGCATCGCGCGATCAACGTAGTAACTTGTCTACTGAGACCAAGTGGATGCACATGTGATACTAACAATGCGATAGGTTTTTCAATACTGAGCAGTTCAACAAAAAATATCCCAGTTTTGGCCCAGAAGCTCGAAAAATGCTATTATGGGAAGGTATTGATGATTACAAATATTTTCAGGGCCAAAACGGTTTGTTTGATCGGTATGACGTCTTTCATAAAGTTGTAGTTAGTATTTTTGTCTCTCCGAAAATATACACACTTTGAAATGATTTTTTTTATTGAAGGTCTTTCAAATTTGATATAAATGCACATAGTTATTAGAAATAGAGAAAAAATGATAATGCCATTTTTGTTTGATCGAATTTGTTGACCCCTTGGTCACCAAGGGGCGAAACAGTTTTCAGAAAAGTTGTAATTTTAGCAATTCTTGATGTATTATTTGAGCTATATCTCTAGAATTCGTAATGTAAAGTACTACAAGTAGCACTTTTCTGTAAAGAGGAATGTATCGCATTGTTAGTATCACACATGCTAGTTTTGTGCTCATTATTCTCACTTAACTTAAAAAAAACAGTAGTGGCGTACTAGTTGTAGCATCAATCGATTATGATATATGGACATATATGGACATAACATGTGCATCCTCTTGGTCTCAGTAGACAGGTTACTACGTTGATCGCGCGATGCACGATGAATATTTTGAAACTTAACTTGGAAATAGCTTCAATTGATGGGTTAACACTGATGCTCACCAATTTTTTTTCTTGCATCTTATAGCATTTTTTCTCAGCTTTCCAATTCTGGTCTCAGATCGAAAATCGGTAGTTACGAACACGGTCGAAATTGCATTTTTCTGATATAATCCAAGATGGCGGCCAAATTCAAGATGGCGGCCTAAGTTCTGATCTCTTCAAATGGAAGCCCTATCATTCTTCTTTACAGAAAAGTGCTAGTACTTTACATTACGAATTCTAGAGATATAGCTCGAATAATACATCAAGAATTGCTAAAATTTCAACTTTTCTGAAAACTGTTTCGCCCCTTGGTGACCAAGGGGTCAACAAATTCGATCAAACAAAAATGGCATTATCATTTTTTCTCTATTTCTAATAACTATGTGCATTTATATCAAATTCGAAAGACCTTGTGCACCTAGTGGCCTAGTTTCAGCGAGAATTGCTCTGCTCTATATGGCCTCAACATGATTTAAATGTGGTAACGTACTATTTGAACGTTCCTGTTATCGCTCGTGATTAAATTGTTCGAAATTAAGAGTCATTTCTTTTATTTCGCTATTTCTTAAGCACTAACATTACGTCAAATTTTAAATTTCATACTTCAATTACAACATCAATATTTTAGAACCCAGTTTGGTTGTGAAAGGCTGAGTCCGACCGCTAGGTGGATTAATTTAGGTTTTTATTTATGGTACTTAAAAGAACCTGATTTGATCTGAATGAAGTTTCTAGCAAATAAGTGTCAATCATTCATCGGTAATATAGACTGTTCCGAAAATTATAAATACATCTTCTTTCTTGAATAAAACAAAAAATACAGGATTTTTCGGGTCATTTTATTCTGAAATATAGATAATAAGTGTTTTCTTTCCAGTTTCAATTCAAGTTGGGATTATTATTCGTAGGATACGCGAGTTCTCTTACTTTTATTTTAACACTACTCATAAGCTTTTGCACAGTGTGTTCTCCGACCATTTTTACCACTTCAAGCCAATCTTTTTTAAATTTTTCAACATTGTCCGCTGGTTTGACATATTTCCTCAGCTTTGCCTTGGTCAAAGCCCAAAAAGTTTCAATAGGGCGAATTTCAGGGCAGTTTGGAGGATTCATCTCCTTTGGGACACATTTGACATTATTTGTTTTATACCACCTTAGTGCATCCTTAGAGTAATGGCAGGAAGCAAGATCGGGCCAAAAGATTGGAGGATTGTTATGCTGCCTAACCATGGGTAACAACCTTTTCTGCAAACACTCTTTCACGTAAATTTTACCAATCATTATATCATTCGTAATGAATGGACGAGATATTTTCCCACATTCACAAATGGCCTGCCAAACCATTACCTTCTCGCCAAATTTTTCCGGTGTAAATGGCTTTCACTGGTCCAGGGACATCCTTTCCCTACGGTGATGTATAAAATTGCGGTCCTGGAAGAGTCTTATAGTCCAGTTTTATGTAGGTTTCGTCATCCATGATAACACACCCCATTTTTTTGGTCAGAAGTTTGTCATAAAGCTTCCGAGTTCTCGGTTTCACAGATTCAGCTTATTTGGATTTCGTTTTGGCTACTTCTGTTTCCGACGGGTCTGCAGACCCATTCTTCCCTTGGCACGCTTAACGTTACTCGCCGAGGTTCCAAGCTTTCTCGCCACATCTCGTACTGATACTGAAGGATGCCGCTTGTAGTATTCCTTAACCTTTCTGTTTATTGTGGGATCAACAGGCCCGGGTTTTCTACCACGTCTTGGGGCATCAGTAAATGTGCACTCTTCACAATACTTCCGCAATGCGGTTTGAACTGCTCCGACACTTATACCACAGATAACAGACATCCAAGCTAATTTTGCTTCATGTGTCAAAAGATGCAACGGTTTTTTAGCATGTCGCAATACGCAGCATGGTGGCGCTAAGAACACTTAGTGGTCAATGATTCGATAAAATCGATAGTTTTCCAGCTCTTATCGATATTATTGCAATAAGAAGCGTTGCCGTTTTTTAATGTAGAAATTTTGAGCAGTCGTAATTTGTACATAATCGACAATTTTGTTCAATCCCAGTTTATGTTTGCGATAAATTTGTTTGTTTTAGTGTTGCTATGAAAAAAAATACACAAACCTCACAAAAACAGTGTTGTATCGTTGCAAAAACAGCGACTCTACTATTTGTGAGAACTTTCATACGTCTGGCAGCTTTGACTATAATCCAGCGCTGCCATCACTAAAGTGGTTCAAGTCGCAAGTTGCAGAAAGATGACGTTAGCATTCCAACGAGTAAGAATTTGAAATCTTACACACGATTTCTGGAGTTTTTGTTCTAGCTTGGATATCTTTTATCTGTGCTTATACCTTCTTCTCTGGCTAATTTTCTTATAGAAAGACCACTCACGGTGCCCCATTTGTGCACAATTCGCTTTTTTTGCTCGGGAGAGAGGCCACGCATTTTCAAAATTTCGCACTAAATGTTAGAAAAAATGACAGCATCTGTTTCTTTTGGATGTAAACAACAGGACGCAGTCAACGTTTGGTTGAATACTGCACGTTATTTGAAATGACGGTTGATCGTAAGCAGGGTAGGGAAATGTACTAGTACGCTACAGTATTCACACGACAGTAGCAAGATTTTTGTAATTACCACTGCGGAATGGAACACTACGCGACAGTAGCCATAACCGAAGTTTCATACGATCTGCTTTATCTCTTGCTTTTTGTCACGAATTCAATATGAACAACAATTCTCTCGCTCACTTCTCTTTATATTGTAGTCATTGTATAGACAATCTCTGGCTCGTGGGTTATTGACTGTAGCTGTCTGTGCTATTTATTGCATTTATTACGAATTGAAGTGGAATTAATTTACTTAGCATCGATTTTCATTTGGGTCCGAGGACGTTAATTGAGCTTGTAAGATTCATGCTTTTATTGTCCTGCTTTTGCTTAAATATGCCAAATTTGGATGAGACTCTCGCTGAAGCGAACTATTTTCGAATAAAAAAAAAAAAGTTAACATTCAAATCTTCTGATGTACACGATTGAAGATATTTTTCGGTAGTACACATATAGAAATTATTTATTTTCCATCTTATTACTGTACTAAACTGTCGCATGATTGCTAATTATTGTCATTCGCACAATGTGACAGTCGAGATATCTAAGCGGCTCACACGATTCTCTCAAATAGAGAAGCGTACAGTTGAACGATGCTGTCGCAGTCTGCAAGAGAGGCAACAGTACTTTTCGATACGGTGTCATGCAAAAATGTCAACTGTTCGACATACTGATCGTAAGTGTATTCATAATTATCGGAACGGTCTATATTTTTTCCTCGCTGCTGTGAAGTTGAATTTTTCAACCGTGTCTTTTAGGCGTTTTAATACATTCATTAAAGTGTTAGTGAATAAAAGATAAATAATAAACCTTCGATAAACATTCTCTATAGCTACCCACACTCGTGATATAGCAATCCATACATACGAACGAATAAGAAATTTAATTCGATAGCGCGCGCTTTTAAAAGCGACTAATATTTGCCACCATCCGCTTTTTGCTGCTTGAAAAAGAACCGCCAACAAACCGGTCAACAAACAAATGAGAAATTCAAGTCGATGGCATGCGCTAGAAGTGACCAATATTCGTCATCACCACCTTTCTGCTGCTTCAGAAAGAACCGCGCTTTGCCGGCCAACGCACGAATGAGAAATTCAATTCGATGGCGTGCGTATGGTACCGGCACAGTTTTGGAATGAAAATGATGGGGTGAAATTTTCGAATGGTACCTTTTATATCAAGGTTTCGTCAGTGAGTTGGAAAGAGGGAGGAGTTGAGAAGAATAGGGAATGGCAAGAGAAGTAAAACAAAAACACCATAATCGTTTCGTTCTTACGTATATCTTACGTTCGCAAATCGTTTACAAAATCAGATCGATTGTATCCATTAGTGTCGGCTGTGCTTGGGAAGTTGCTCGGTATAATTATGTTATTTATCAATTTTTCAATAGTGTATCTCAAACAATGGGTTGTTTTTGTTACATAAATTTAGCCGTAAAAGAATTTCTGATATGGTAACACCAAAACCTCGATATTCTGAAAAGAAATGATTGATATATTAGCGATCAAAACCTGACCACTTCTTTTCTGGTTGAATTACAAGATTTTCAAATTCAGGCGCCTAACTTCGATATAGACGTTAGTCCAACGTCAAAATTCTTCTTCGCATATGGCCAAAACTTAACTACTGCAGAGTTATTCTTTTTATCTATTTTCGGTTTGCCTTTAACGAGATCTAGTACAAGAGGTACTGTAGCTAGCTTAATCCTGTTAATCTTCCTTTAGAAAACTGAGGAAATTTTGTAATCAATAGTGTCTTAAAAACATCGAGTTAGAGAGAATTAGAAGCACTTAGGAAGGAACAAATATGAAATCAAATGTTTTTTGAAAACTAAACTGCAATTTTCTCTCTGAAATGTGTGATAAACATGAGTTCCGTTGTTAACCAAATTAAACATTAAAGTTTACTCTTCAAGTTGTTCTTTGACAACAAGCATCTAACTCTTTCAGTTTGGCTACTATTTCACTTTAAAAACAAAAAGCTGCGCCTTCATTTAGTGTAGTAAGAATCACAATTCTCTGCTTCACTGTCACATCTGTTCAACTGAAGAACCAAAAGCGAGGCAAAATCTCTTTATTTTAAGTATCGACATCTAGCGGTGGAGAGCATGCATTTTACACTCGAAATTTCATTACGCTTATATTCCATTCATTCAACAAAAGGACTGTATGAGCTCTCGCCGCTTTTTCATCGAGAGAATCCTTTGTTCTCCCCGGTACTGCTATAGCGAGGGTGCCTTTTCATGATAAACGTACAGTACCACCCGCATACGTGCAACGGTTTTTATGTAGATATATTTTTAATGAATTTCATTGTTGCCCAAGTTGAAAACTGAATATCTTGACTAACGACAATCAATTTTTACATTGTACCTAATGAAGTAAGCAGTGCTTGTACAGCGCGTCTGATATGCATTTCTAGCAATGTAAGGTATAAAAAACGGTACGAGAAATAAATATTGTCGTTGATCGAGAAATTCGGTTTCCAAGTCCAACGAAAATATTCAACTAACAGGTTAAAATAGTTATAGCAGTCGTGAGGTGTACGATCCAAGAAAATTTGTTAGACAATGTTTGTATGGTTGAAAGATTTTTAGTTTAATTTGTTTCATTGACGTTGATTGTAAATTGTTACTGAATTTCCACTTTAAGGATCTCTTGAATGCGACCCTGTCTTAACTTGATTTTGATAGATTCAACTATTCAAGATCACCTTTTTGCCTGGTCATTGAAGCAAAAAAAAATAGTTTTTGGTACATGTTCAAACTATTGGAGCGAACTGTTTGAACGATGCACTGTAAAATCAATGTTGGATGGAACAGCAAAAAATGAATGCGAAAGCTTGGGCACTGATTTGCTGCAGAGTTTTGTTCGAAGTTGCATATCTGTTCTGTGTGTCTACTCTTGACGTCAATCATGCCGTGCTTGAATGTGAATGGTTCATTGTGCGCGGAAGTTTGACCTCGCAACTTCTTAGTAATTTCCATTGCTGAACAACAAAGCAATAACGATAACTAATAATGGTCTGCCTAACATATCTTCCTCTCTTGCAGGGTTCCCAGTCCGATGCAACCTCGGTAACACTCCGTGGGGTAACACGGGACCTAACCGGACAGTTTCAGTGCGAGGTATCCGAGGATGCACCACTCTTCCATACCGACATCCGACAAGCTCGAATGCAGGTTGTTGAGCTGCCCAAGCAGGATCCGCAGATGCAGCTTGATAAAACGCACATCACAACGCTGGATAACTTTCGGGCCGTTTGCACGGTAGGAACCTCCTTTCCACCGGCCAACATCACCTGGTACATCAATGCTAAGAAGGTAGGTGCTTAATTGTAACATCATCCGTGCAACTTTGTACTATCGTAAACCAACTTCTGTTACCTTATGTTCTGTCACAGATCCACCGTTCGCCGTACCAACGAATCACGTACCGCTCGTACGAAGGCACCCCGACGTTTTCCTCGTTGGAGATGTTTCCTCACAGTCAGGTCCTGCAGGACATTTACCAAAGCATGCCCCCGTTCCAGACCAGCCTGACAGTGATGTGTGAAATAACGATCCTGCACATCTACACCAAAAGCGCACAGCAGATGATTATCGTTAGCGATCTGGTGACAACCATTTCACCCGCTTTGCTCGGCCTAGACGGTTCGAACAACCGAAGAAAAGCAAACGGTGATCCCGATAATTCAGCTCTTACCGGTGCCGGGGCACGGTTGCCAGCCACTGGTCCACTGGGATGCTTCCTGGCAACACTGACGGTAGCATTACTGTTGCAAATGCAACGCTGGTGACCGATTCAGGTGACTTTGTAAATACTTTAAACCAATGACTGTTGCACACTTTCACACACCTTACTACAAATTGATCCGAAAATGAATGAATTACAACAGGTACTCATATGGAAACCTAAGAATACTTATATCTATAAAAAAAGCATTAAGCGAATGGGACTGTTGAAATGTGCATGTAACATAAATGTATTTGAGCTTTTTACACTAACCATACTCTAGAGCGTATTCTCCAATTGCTTCAACCTCCTTGATAGAACAGAACTGGAATACTGACACTCTTACGGGAGCGGCAGTGGACAACATAAATAACAAGAGCAGTGAAAATAATCAATTATGCTTCAAAACAATAAGCAAAACATTCGAATAGAAGGGTAAAAATCAGCATAGACAAATGTTTTTACACAACACAAAAGAGTAGCGTAAGTAACCAGGAGACAACACAAACAAACAATACTGTTTAGAAGCAAAGAATACCGTTGTTTAATGTCCCGACTGCGTGCTCAAATTGTTTACTCAAAACTTACAAGCGGTGTAAATGATTTCAAGTTTAGGTAACGGTTCTGGAGGAACCATAAACTTGCTAGGAATAAAATGCAACCTTTAGTCTTAGTGAAGGGCAGATAGCAATTAAACACACATGATGTTAGGTTGACGTAAAGCAGATTTACCTACAGGCTATTTGCGGTATCTATTAGGAAAGAGGAAACCAGCTATTATCTTGTTTTAACAGGTGTATTATAGTTATGGTAGATTTCAGCCGCACGCTGGGATTTTCGATAAAAAGGGGGCGAACCGGTTCCATTAAAAGGACACCGTAAAACTAGTTACACAATCACAGTCGTGCTGAAGATGGGCACGAAATGCAGCCGATTTGATCAGATAATAAATAAATTAATAGCAAAACGGATGGCGTTGTAACGGAAAGGAAAAAACGTAATCTTGAAAGTACTTACGAAAAATTAACAGAATGTGGAAAATCATAATTCAAAAGGGCTATATGTTACAAACGTTTTTTTTGTGCAATATATTGTCTATACATTATATTCAGTTCCTTTTCAAATGCCGCAAAAATAAAAATAAAAACAAAAAAACGGTTCAGTTAACTTCTTGTGGACAGCAAAAGAGTAAAAATGCCCCAACGTACGTACTAGATGAATCTTCGTTAGTGGAAGTGGACTCCTAAGTGGGTGAAGATAATAATATAAAATTGATTAGTAGTAACATAAGACGAGTCGTGAATAGTTATGTTTCTTTTTATAAATACAAAAGAGATGCAAAAATATGACAACTAAGCGAGTAAAACACGTTTAAAAATTGTATAACTAAAGTAAATTAATAAACAAAAAACGCATTGACACAGTCAGACATTGTGAAGCCGATTGGAGAGGAAATATATAAATTTAAACCGTGAATAAAGGAAACTGTTTTGTTCAAACAAAAAAAAAATGGAATGGAAAATAAACTTATTAATAAGACGTGCGTGAGTTTTACTGAGACAGAATGATGATGTTCCCTGGGTTTGCGGAATTTTACTGGAAACGCTTTATTTACAGTTTGTTTGCTCTTCGCTTTTTGGGTATATTTCAGCAGTTTCGACATTGTCCGAGAAATAACATAAAAAATAGAAGGTCGTGGTGAAGACATTAGAGTGTTATCATTGTAGCAAAAAAGTTATTGTTATTGATCACTTTCAAATACAGGTAATGCAACAAACAGCCTTATGTCAGTGTTGCTGATTATCGCTTCATTACACTCAAATACGTTGTTTGCGACCAGAAGTACTCATTACAGTGGCAACAGAGCATGCACTCATAAATGGAACGACCGTGTTGATTGTCCCGTGCCATGGTGAGCGACTTACGTATGAGAAGTTTGTTTTCTCTTCGCACCATTTTCGCATCGGACCCGATCACATCAATAGGAGTGGAAGACAAAGGTTTTTTCGTTTTTTTTTGTTCATCTATAATTTATTTGACACGGCACAAATACAATTTAATGTTTCACGGCGCCAATTATATCTGGTAGCTTACTTTCTAAAGTATCTTAATAACTAAAAGCAAATTTTTTATCCTCGCTGCCGACTACGAGCTGAAACTAAATGTAACTTAAAGCTATAATATTTTGCATTAAAAGCACTGGTTTACTGTATGATGGTTTTCATTGCCATAGGTAAGCACATGTTCCGCTGCTGGGCCAAGATATTACGTCTCCCAAGGGCCTTGAGAGTATCGTGCGGGTCTGATTGCTGTTTCCGGATACGGGGTCTTAACGTGTTCTTGTCGTTAGGCTGGATGCAGGCGGAAGGGGGTAGGACTAAACTGGGGCGTGGATGGATTTCAGGAAAACGTATATAAGGGACATGTAGGATAGGTCACGGCTCGCCAAGACATCACGAACAGGAACAGCCGACTGCCTACCTTCGGCCTGCAGGGAAGCTATTAATTTAGACCACTCTGGCGTCACGGTGTACAGGGCATGACCAAACAACGTGCTCTATGTCGTGATAACCTTCACCACAGGCATGATACCACTTTCCCCGAGCCCAACACGACGGAGATGCGCGTCAAATCTATAGTGATTGGACATAAGCCGGGACATCACGCAAATGAAATCCCGACCTACATCCAACCCCTTGAACCACGAGTTCGTCGACACCTTGGGGATTATGGAATGTAACCACCTTCCCAGTTCCCCTCTGGTCCAAGCCTTCGTATTCTGACGTACAAATGAGAAAAATTCATTAAAGGCAATTGGTCTTTCATAAATTCCACCGTTTGTTGCGCCCACCTTAGCCAAAGAGTCCGCTTTCTCATTGCCCGGTATCGAGCAGTGAGAAGGGACCCACGCTAAGGTAATCTGATACGATTTTTCGGATAAAGCACTCAGATGTTCCCGTATTTTCTTCAGGAAATACGGAGAGTGCTTAACATCTTTCATCGATCGGAGAGCCTCAAAGGAACTGAGACTGTCCGTAAAGATGAAATAATGGTCCGTGGGCATTTTTTCGATAATCCCTAGGGTGTACTGAATTGCAGCCAATTCTGCGACGTAAACAGAAGCAGGATTATCAAGCTTATGGGAGACGGTTAAATTGTTATTGAAAATACCGAAGCCAGTGGACCCATCAAGAAGTGATCCGTCAGTGTAGAACATATTGTCGCAGTTGATGTTTCGATATTTATTGGAAAAAATTTTGGGGATCTGCTGCACGCGTAAATGATCCGGGATTCCATGAGTTTCTTCTATCATAGATGTATCGAAAAACACAGTAGAATCAGAAGTGTTTGACAAGTCGACACGATTTGGAATATTCGAAGAAGGGTTAATATTATGGTACATTTGATTGAAATACAATGTCATAAGACGGGTTTGCGAATTAAGTTCGATTAACCTTTCAAAATTTTTAATCTCAGGACGGTTCAAGACCTCACATTTGATAAGAATGCGAGAAGACAGGCTCCAAAAGTGGTTTTTCAATGGTAGTACTCCAGCTAAGACCTCCAAACTCATCGTATGGGTCGACTGCATGCAACCCAAGGCGATACGCAAACAACGATATTGTATTCGCTCCAGTTTGATCAAATGTGTGTTTGCTGCGGAGCGGAAGCAGAAACACCCGTACTCAATGACAGACAATATCGTTGTTTGGTAAAGCCTTATAAGGTCTCCTGGGTGGGCTCCCCACCATTGTCCGGTTATTGTACGAAGAAAATTCACTCTTTGTTGACATTTTTTCATCAGATACCTCACGTGACAACCCCAGGTGCCTTTAGAGTCGAACCAGACACCAAGATATTTGTGTACCAAAACCTGAGAAATCGTTTTACCCATTAATTGTGTTTATAGCTGAGCAGGTTCATGCTTCCTAGAAAAAACTACTATCTCAGTCTTCTCCGGAGAGAATTCGATACCTAGCTGTAAAGCCCAAGCAGACAAATTGTCCAAGGTATCTTGCAATGGTCCTTGCAAATCGGCAGCTTTGGCTCCTGTAACAGAGATTACACTGTCGTCTGCAAGTTGTCTTATCGTGCATGAATTTGACAGACATTCGTCGATGTCATTTACATAAAAGTTGTAAAGAAGGGGGCTTAAACATGAGCCCTGGGGAAGACCCATGTAGCTAACGCGAAAAGTTGCCAAATCGCCGTGCGTAAAATGCTTTTCGGACAGCAAATTTTGCAAAAAATTGTTCAAAATTGGAGAAAATCCTTGTCGGTGGAGTTTACCCGAAAGAATGTCAATAGAAACGGAATCAAAAGCCCCCTTAATGTCCAAGAACGCAGACGCTATTTGTTCTTTGCGAGCATACGCCAGCTGAATATCTGTTGAAAGCAACGCAAGACAATCATTCGTCCCTTTGGGACGGCGGAAGCCAAATTGAGTATCTGATAGTAGACCATTTGATTCGACCCAGTGGTCTAAACGACGGAGTATCATTTTTTCCATCAATTTCCGGATACAGGATAGCATTGCAATCGGCCTATAAGAGTTGTGATCAGAAGCTGGTTTCCCTGGTTTTTGGATGGCGATCACCTTCACTTGCCTCCAATCCTGCGGTACAATGTTTTGCTCCAGGAACTTATTGAACAAGTTCAACAAGCGCCTCTTGGCATTGCCTGGTAGATTCTTCAACAAGTTGAATTTGATTCTATCTAACCCAGGTGCGTTATTGTTACAGGACAGGAGGGCCACTGAAAATTCTGCCATCGTAAAAGGTGATTCTATCGCGTGTGACCCGGAGACGTATCGCGAACAAAGTTTTGCGCAGGAACAGAGTCCGGACATACTTTCCTGGCAAAATCAAATATCCACCGACTTGAAGACTCCTGCTTTCGTTGACCGTTACGTGATTCCGCATTCTTCGGGCTGTGTTCCAAAGAGTGCTCATGGATGTCTCCCTCGACGTCTCGTTCACGAACCGACGCCAATATCCGCGTTTCTTTGCTTTAGCCAGGCTATTAAGCTTGGTATTAAGCTCCGAATACCGTATATAGTCGTCGGGTATACCTCCCTTCTGGAAGGCCAAAAACGCGTCGGATCTTTGCGTGTAGACATCGGAGAACTCTTTGTCCCACCACGGAGTTGGAGGCCGCTCTTTGATCGTCACGCCGGGATATTTTTTCGTTTGGGCTTGCAACGCGGCGTCGAGGATTAAGCCCGCGAGGAGGTTGTATTCTTCAAGCGGTGGGTGATGTTGAATCGACTCGACCGCTTTTGAAATCATTTCCTCGTATAACTTCCAATCGACATTCCGTGTGAGGTCATACGGAATGTCAATTGGTCGCATGCGAGTTGAACCGTTAGTAATTGAAATAAGAATAGGCAGATGGTCGCTACCGTGAGGATCAAGGATTACCTTCCATGTGCAATCCAACCGTAGCGACGTCGAACATAAGGATAGCTCCAAAGCGCTTGGGCGCGCTGGAGGTTTCGGGATACGTGTCATTTCACCGTTGTTCAAAATAGTCATGTCGAAGTCATCGCAAAGGTTATATATTAAAGAGGAGCGGTTATCATTGTAGGGGGAACCCCAAGCCACACCATGAGAGTAGAAGTCTCCCAAAATCAAACGTGGCGAGGGAAGAAGTTCTATTAAATCAAAGAGCAACCGTTGCCCAACCTGTGCTCTGGGAGGAATATATATTGAGGTAATACAAAGCTCTTTACCTTGTATTGTCATTTGACATGCGACAACTTCGATGCCTGGAATCGAGGGGAGGTTAATACGATAGAAAGAATAGCACTTTTTAATCCCTAAAAGTACTCCTCCATATGGGGTGTCTTGATCAAGGTGAATAATATTAAAATCATGGAAGTTGAGATCAATATTTGAAGTAAGCCAAGTTTCACAAAGGGAAAATGCATCGCATTTGTTTCTATTCATTAGAACTTTAAATGAATCCATTTTTGGTAAAATACTTCTACAATTCCACTGTAAGACAGAGATAGAATCCTTCGTATACGCAGATGAATTAGGCGTCGAAGGATACAATCGCTGCCATGAGGGGCCATTGGGCAGTCAACTGCTTCAAAAATGATCTAACTGTTGGGAGGAATGCTGTAAGAAAAATTTTTATTGGATCGGGTACATTGAAAGTTTCAAAAATCCAGTCCACAATGTCAGAAAATTTCACTAATCCAGAGTTTGTTTCATCAACTGGGAGTGGAAAAGGAACAACTGGGGTTTAAGATGTTCCTGGCAGTGCTGGGAACTCCTTCTGGGACTTAAAATTTGCAAGCCCAGGAGGAGTTTGCTTCGGTTTTTCCGCAGCACTGTTTGGTTTGTTTGTAACTTTCATTTCACTTTGGGAAACCTTAGGACCTTTTCGGGGAAGTTTAGGAGAGGAAATATTTTTCCTTTTTCTAGACGCCCCAGGATTGGCATAAGTTGTTCCCGCTGGTGAATCGTCAGAATCGGTTTCATCAGAGGACAACAGATCAAAGGGGTTCGATGTTATGGTAGAAGTGGTCACGGTCTTCTTCAGCATCTCAGTGTAAGATCGCTTTGAACGCTCCTTAAGTGACCGCTTGATTTTATCTCTGCGCTGCATGTACACCGGGCATGTGGAGAGCTCATGCTGATTTTCCCCGCAGTGAATACATTTTTCAGCATTTACACTGCAAGAATCGTCCGCATGAGTTTCTCCACACAGACGAACCCGATCGATCGAGACGTGGCTAGGGAGAGCAGATCCGGCAAACGTAACACGAAACGAGTCTGACGGAGTGTACACTTTTGTGCCATTGACAAGAGACACAGACCGCAATTGCTTGCAATCTATGATCTTTACTTTTACGTCGTGACACAAAGCATTTTTGAAGCAGCCAAAACCGCTTGCCAAGATACACTCGACCGACAGACTCGAATCGGTTATGACACCGTCGATCTCCACGTCTCGTGCGGGTATATAAACGCGATACTCGCGTGTGAAAAGCTCGGAGCGAGCAATAGCGTTGGCCTGTTCCAGGTCGCTGACCACGACACGGAGCTTGTTGGGTCTGACCTTGGAGATTTCGGTCACGGCCTTGTACCCCTCCGTCAGGTCTTTCGAAATCTGCAGGATGTTTAACGGTTTCGATTTCGGTCCTGCTTTTGGCCGAAAGAAAACAGTAAAGCTGCCCTGAGATCCGTCCGGGTACAGCCTGGGGCGAGGGGGGACTGGAGATTTAACAGAGGAAGGGTTGGCAGGAGGGACAGGGTCGGAGGGGCTCGGGGATGGTGGCACGGGAGACGAGGGATCTACATCCATCGCGCTAAATCTAGCGCACTAGCGCCGACAGAACACGTTCCTCTTTACTTCTCCTTTCAGCAGGGTTCGTTGTCCGAACGGTCGAAGCTGCAGCCGTTACAGCCAGCAGCACCAGTACTGCAGCTCCAAACAGCCACCAGCAGCGAGCCGGGTGTGTGATCACTCAGCACAGCGACACAACTCGCTGTCAACTGTTGGCTTCTTCTTTTTCCTCCTTTGTGTTGAGATTCTCGTCCACTGCTGTAGCACAAATCACTTAGCAGCCAAATCGGCTTACGCACCAGCAAACAGCCACGATGCGAAACAGTTGCACAAAGGCGCGCGACCTTGAACCTTCACTCGACCAGGCAAACAATGCCAACACTTGCTCGCGCGTCTTTTGTTTTATATTCTATCGGAGCGATCACCAAACACATCCGATACTGATGCGTGTTCGGCACAGAATGTAGTCTTTGCTTTGTTAGAGACCGAATATACCTCTGCATCTCTGCAAAGACCACGGAAGGGAGCATTTGTTAGTGGGGTGAGTTTTCGACAAGGATTCACCTTGATAAGTATCATGCACCACGATTCAATTGGATTAATGTAACAATACAAATATGATCATATAAAATACTCTAAGGAGTGAAAGGGGCTTGCAAACAAGATCTCGGTTGATTGCACGGTCCTCGGATATTAATGCACGGTCCAACTATCATCCAGCATTGTATTCTGCCTATTGGTATGATGTCAGAAGATGTTCAAGAGACACGGAATGAATCCATCAGAAATTATCGCGAATTTCACTCAAGAAAATTCAACCGCCTAGTGAACATCTAAGATGTTTTTAAATGCCTTTTACTCACATATGATCCGATAATTTCTCTGTGTTACAGAACAAAAGACCATTTATTCGATGATCTTCCAAGCGAAGTTCAAAATTTTACAGTAGATGGAACATTAAGTTTAAAAATAAAATTTTGATTAAAAAACTAATGCTTGGATTTTGAATCTGTTTTTTTAAATGTATGGAGCAATGAACAAATCAGTTTTGAACAATGATGCCTTTAGTGTTATTGATTAGTATTTTCTGAAAGAGTATCCTAACAAAAAATCGTTTCCTAAGACTTAAATAGTTCATTTTAAATATTGAACCTAATGTTTTTTGACCAACAAGTTCATATTAAATTCTCTTTAACATCTCCGAAGACATTTAGTATAATATTAGAAACAAAATAGTACTTTTTTTTAGAATTTTTCAAAATTACTCACAGTAAAATTAAAAGCTCCAAGGAGTTTAGAGCTGAAATTTTGTCTCCATACACCTATTTAAATATTCTTTCAACCCTAAGAGTTTCAAGTTGGGCTTTCGTGCGCTAATATAGATATGACATTTAAAAAAATCATCGAAATTCTCGATTTTTTCATTTCTCTCAAAAACTACAGGCCATAGTCATCATATTTCTGCGGCAAAGTTCAATTATTATTTGTAGTGGAACTAGACTACTGCGTCCATTATTTAGAGCTATTGTAGTATATCCCCATTACTATACGTACCATGTACACCCATCTACATTGTAAAACCATTGGCATAACAACGTCAAAAAAAAAAAAACAAATTAAAAACTGTCTGAAATACACTAGAAATATTTAGCTCGTAACAAGAACATTGTAAACACTATAAATAATAACTGTAATGAAATATTTATGTAGTCTACACTTGCTTGACGAAATAAATAAACAATAAAAAATAAAAAAATAACATCCAAACAAGCAATGAAATCAACAATATTTTCTGAAACATAATATTTCTGTCCTTTGGTAAGCTACGAGTTTTGAAAGTTTGCCGATTTTTTTAAAAGCATTTTTGTTGTTTAAACGTGTAAGCAATGTTTGCAAATAAACTCTTTTCGGCAGACCTCCTACGTAATTATTACTCGGGTATCAAAAAAACTGTCGTTTGGTAACAGTTCCGAACTATACACTTCATCACGGTTGAGTCTTGATTTTCGTTTCACAAAATAGTGAGGTACGAAATTGTAAAATTATTGTAACTCTGCGCAAGTCTACGTAAATATAAAAAAATTCAAAAATCTGAAGAAACTGACTCGAAAAATCTGTGTATTGCATACAAATTTGCACATTTAGTATTCGTGATGTTCGAGTCATACTCGGGTTACAGCAGGAAAATAGTTACACGCTATCAAAAAACGACGAATGTGCGTGTCATCTATTTCGATAGTTTTTTAGTGTAGTATTCGTTTCTCCCTCCCAGGTCTTGATTTGCACTGTGACCAGGAATACATATTGTGCATAAAAGTGTCAACACTTTACGTGAACTTTTGGTCAACCTGAAAGACAAAGTTCCACAAGACGAACACGCTGGAATTTACAAAATACCGTGCAAAGACTGCGACGCGGTATATATCGGGCAAACGCGAAGAAAAATTAAGTGCGGCTCAAAGAGCATAGAAGAGCAGTTGAAACGAACAAAACTAGTGAATCCAGTGTAGCAACACATACAGTGATTAAGCAACACGAGATAGACTGGGATAACGCGGGTCTGATTAAAAGCATCAGTAAAATTGGTCTCCTCAATGCCTGGGAGTCAATGTACATTGCGACATCTAAACAACCATTGATGAACGATGACGATGCGCCGATCAACTCATTTCTCTTCACCTTGACAACGGGGAGAAAATATTCTCCAGCTCACTCTCTTCGACGCGTGCGATACAACGTACGAGAATTTTAACCAGTTGGACATGGGATCTCGTCCTGTCGATGGGCAATGTGTAGCCCGAAACCGGTAGACGAAAGGTAATTTTAATATTATCCTTTTATATCTGTAAGAGCAATAAGTGTCTTGTCTAATCACTCGTCGTGTTCCGTCTGTGTTCGCGATTATTGTCATCCTGAACTCGACCAATGTTCTCTAAATGATACTTATTCGGGCAGTGCCCAGTTATTAGTCCTGTGTAAGTACAGAGCCCCTTTGTTGAGCTCTAGGAGCTTTTTAGTAATTTTCCCGTTTGGCGTAATTACCCTTTTCGATTGGTGACATCCTCTGACAGCCCTCCAGTTGGCTGTCACCCGTTGCTCTTCCCAGTATTTAAGTTCCATTTTTATAGTGCAATTTGAGATACCGCAAAAGGGTTCCGGACCAACAAATTGCGAGTTGGAGCCCTGTTTGGCCAGTTCGTCTGCTTTTTCGTTGCCGTCTATGCCGCTGTGCCCGGGAACCCAGTACAAATTGACAGAGTTCATACGACACAGCCTCCGCAGTGAGAGAACGCACTCCCACACTATTTTTGACGTACACTTGTGAGCACAAAGAGCCTTTAGTGCCGCTTGACTATCAGAGAAAATGCAAATATTCGCATGTTTGTAGTTTCTCTTCAGACAAACGTTGACACATTCGATTATAGCGTAAATCTCCGCTTGGAATACAGTGTGCCTGGTTTTTAGTGTAAAACAGTTTCCCACAGTTTTTTTTTCAGAATAACATATTTCATCGGTGTAGCAAAGAGATGTGATCAACATCATATCCGATTTTGAATTGAACAATACATTTTCTTTTTCAGGACAAAATAAATAAATTATACTTTTTCTTTGTTTTGCGCTAGAAATGCAATAAAATGTTAATTTATGCAGCATGCCAAAGTTGCTGATTATCACAATCATTCATGATTCATCATCGTCGCTGCTCACTAGTGATTTGGTACTAAAGCTGCAGGCTATCGCATCATCAAGCACGAATAACAGTGCTCAATGAACTGTTTGGGTATATTCTATTCTTTACTTCTTCTCCTGCAATTGTATCTCACTCAGTTACCACATTCGGCCACCCGAGAAAAAGTTACCCATCAGCAATTCGACTCACAGCAGAACGAAATGAACGAATCTAACGAAGCGAACGAAGCGTCGGGAAAAACCAATAACGTTTGTAAAGGACATAAGAAAAAAAAAACGTTGATTTTGGTCAGAATAGATGCGTACAAACCCAAACTCACAAAAAAGACCCAAAGAATATGACTGGTGCGAATGCTACGAATGGTGCGAACGATGAAATGAAGTGAATAATCCGAATGATCTAAGTGACGAGATTACAACGAAAAAACCTTTCATTCTGTGCCGAACACGGATCAGTATCGGATGTGTTTGGTGATCGCTCCGATAGAATATAAAACAAAAGACGCGCGAGCAAGTGTTGGCATTGTTTGCCTGGTCGAGTGAAGGTTCAAGGTCGCCCGCCTTTGTGCAACTGTTTCGCATCGTGGCTGTTTGCTGGTGCGTAAGCCGATTTGGCTGCTAAGTGATTTGTGCTACAGCAGTGGACGAGAATCTCAACGCAAAAGAGGAAAAAGAAGAAGCCAACAGTTGACAGCGAGTTGTGTCGCTGTGCTGAGTGATCACACACCCGGCTCGCTGCTGGTGGCTGTTTGGAGCTGCAGTATTGGTGCTGCTGGCTGTAACGGCTGCAGCTTCGACCGTTCGGACAACGAACCCTGCTGAAAGGAGAAGTAAAGAGGAACGTGTTCTGTCGGCGCTAGTGCGCTAGATTTAGCGCGATGGATGTAGATCCCTCGCCACCCGTGCCACCATCCCCGAACCCCTCCGACCGTTAAACACCGAAGTCGAAACCGTTAAACATCCTGCAGATTTCGAAACACCTGACGGAGGGGTACAAGGCCGTGACCGAAATCTCCAAGGTCAGACCCAACAAGCTCCGTGTCGTGGTCAGCGACCTGGAACAGGTCAATGCTATTGCTCGCTCCGAGCTTTTCACACGCGAGTATCGCGTTTATATACCCGCACGAGACGTGGAGATCGACTGTGTCATAACCGATTCGAGTCTGTCGGTCGAGTGTATCTTGGCAAGCGGTTTTGGCTGCTTCAAAAATGCTTTGTGTCACGACGTAAAAGTAAAGATCATAGATTGCAAGCAATTGCGGTCTGTGTCTCTTGTCAACGGCACAAAAGTGTACACTCCGTCAGACTCGTTTCGTGTTACGTTTGCCGGATCCGCTCTCCCTAGCCACGTCTCGATCGATCGGGTTCGTCTGCCTGTGCGATTGTATGTACCCCGTGTTATGAATTGCACCAATTGCAAGCAGCTAGGCCACACAGCCGCCTACTGCTGCAATAAGGCACGATGTAGCAAGTGTGGAGAAACTCATGCGGACGATTCTTGCAGTGTAAATGCTGAAAAATGTATTCACTGCGGGGAAAATTAGCATGAGCTCTCCACATGCCCGGTGTACATGCAGCGCAGAGATAAAATCAAGCGGTCACTTAAGGAGCGTTCAAAGCGATCTTACGCTGAGATGCTGAAGAAGACCGTGACCACTTCTACCATAACATCGAACCCCTTTGATCTGTTGTCCTCTGATGAAACCGATTCTGACGATTCACCAGCGAGAACAACTTATGCCAATCCTGGGGAGTCTAGAAAGAGGAAAAATATTTCCTCTCCTAAACTTCCCCGAAAAGGTCCTAAGATTTCCCAAAGTGAAATGAAAGTTACAAACAAACCAAACAGTGCTGCGGAAAAAACCGAAGCAAACTCCTCCTGGGCTTGCAAATTTAAAGTCCCAGAAGGAGTTCCCAGCACTGCCAGGAACATCTAAAACCCCAGTTGTCCCTTTGCACTCCCAGTTGATGAAACAAACTCTGGATTATTGAAATTTTCTGACATTGTGGACTGGTTTTATGAAACTTTCAATGTACCCGATCCAATTAAAATTTTTCTTGCAGCATTCCTCCCAACAGTTAGATCATTTTTGAAGCAGTTGACTGCCCAATGGCCCCTTCTTGCAGCGATTGTATCCTTCGATGCCTAATTCATCTGCGTATACGAAGGATTCTATCTCTGTCTTACAGTGGAATTGTAGAAGTATTTTACCAAAAATGGATTCATTTAAAGTTTTAATAAATAGAAACAAATGCGATGCATTTTCCCTTTGTTAAACTTGGCTTACTTCAAATATTGATCTCAACTTCCATGATTTTTATATTATTCGCCATGATCGAGACACCCCATATGGAGGAGTACTTTTAGGGATTGAAAAGTGCTATTCTTTCTATCGTATTAACCTCCCCTCGATTCCAGGCATCGAAGTTGTCGCATGTCAAATGACAATACAAGGTAAAGAGCTTTGTATTACCTCAATATATATTCCTCCCAGAGCACAGGTTGGGCAACGGTTGCTCTTTGATTTAATAGAACTTCTTCCCTCGCCACGTTTGATTTTGGGAGACTTCAACTCTCATGGTGTGGCTTGGGGTTCCCCCTACAATGATAACCGCTCCTCTTTAATCTATAACCTTTGCGATGACTTCGACATGACTATTTTGAACAACGGTGAAATGACACGTATCCCGAAACCTCCAGCGCGCCCAAGCGCTTTGGAGCTATCCTTATGTTCGACGTCGCTACGGTTGGATTGCACATGGAAGGTAATCCTTGATCCTCACGGTAGCGACCATCTGCCTATTCTTATTTCAATCACTAACGGTTCAACTCGCATGCGACCAATTGACATTCCGTATGACCTCACACGGAATGTCGATTGGAAGTTATACGAGGAAATGATTTCAAAAGCGGTCGAGTCGATTCAACATCACCCACCACTTGAAGAATACAACCTCCTCGCGGGCTTAATCCTCGACGCCGCGTTGCAAGCCCAAACGAAGAAATATCCCGGCGTAACGATCAAAGAGCGGCCGGCCTCCAACCTCGTGGTGGGACAAAGAGTGCTCCGATGTCTACACGCAAAGATCCGACGCGTTTTTGGCCTTCCAGAAGGGAGGTATACCCGACGACTATATACGGTATTCGGAGCTTAATACCAAGCTTAAAAGCCTGGCTAAAGCAAAGAAACGCGGATATTGGCGTCGGTTCGTGAACGAGACGTCGAGGGAGACATCCATGAGCACTCTTTGGAACACAGCCCGAAGAATGCGGAATCGCGTAACGGTCAACGAAAGCGAGGAGTCTTCAAGTCGGTGGATATTTGATTTTGCCAGGAAAGTATGTCCGGACTCTGTTCCTGCGCAAAATTTGTTCGCGATACGTCTCCGGGTCACGACGCGATAGAATCACCTTTTACGATGGCAGAATTTTCGGTTGCCCTCCTGTCCTGTAACAATAACGCACCTGGGTTAGATAGAATCAAATTCAACTTGTTTAAGAATCTACCCGGCAATGCCAAGAGGCGCTTGTTGAACTTGTTCAATAAGTTCCTGGAGCAAAACATTGTACCGCAGGATTGGAGGCAAGTGAAGGTGATCGCCATCCAAAAACCAGGGAAACCAGCTTCTGTTCACAACTCTTATAGGCCGATTGCAATGCTATCCTGTATCCGGAAATTGATGGAGAAAATGATACTCCGTCGTTTAGACCACTGGGTCGAATCAAATGGTCTACCATCAGATACTCAATTTGGCTTCCGCCGTCCCAAAGGGACGAATGATTGTCTTGCGTTGCTTTCAACAGATATTCAGCTGGCGTATGCTCGCAAAGAACAAATGGCGTCTGCGTTCTTGGACATTAAGGGGGCTTTTGATTCCGTTTCTATTGACATTCTTTCGGGTAAACTTCACCGACAAGGATTTTCTCCAATTTTGAACAATTTTTTGCACAATTTGCTGTCCAAAAAGCACATGCATTTTACGCACGGCGATTTGGCAACTTTTCGCATTAGCTACATGGGTCTTCCCCAGGGCTCATGTTTAAGCCCCCTTCTGGCAAATTCATGCACGATAAGACAACTTGCAGACGACAGTGTAATCTCTGTTACAGGAGCCAAAGCTGCCGATTTGCAAGGACCATTGCAAGATACCTTAGACAATTTGTCTACTTGGGCTTTACAGCTAGGTATCGAATTCTCTCCGGAGAAGACTGAGATAGTAGTTTTTTCTAGGAAGCATGAACCTGCTCAGCTTCAAACACAATTAATGGGTAAAACGATTTCCCAGGTTTTGGTACACAAATATCTTGGTGTCTGGTTCGACTCTAAAGGCACCTGGGGTTGTCACGTTAGGAATCTGATGAAAAAATGACAACAAAGAGTGAATTTTCTTCGTACAATAACCGGACAATGGTGGGGAGCCCACCCAGGAGACCTTATAAGGCTTTACCAAACAACGATATTGTCTGTCATTGAGTACGGGTGTTTCTGCTTCCGCTCCGCAGCAAACACACATTTGATCAAACTGGAGCGAATACAATATCGTTGTTTGCGTATCGCCTTGGGTTGCATGCAGTCGACCCATACGATGAGTTTGGAGGTCTTAGCTGGAGTACTACCATTGAAAAACCGCTTCTGGAGCCTGTCTTCTCGCATTCTTATCAAATGTGAGGTCTTGAACCGTCCTGTGATTGAAAATTTTGAAAGGTTAATCGAACTTAATTCTCAAACCCGTTTTATGACATTGTATTTCAATCACATGTCCCATAATATTAACCCTTCTTCGAATATTCCAAATCGTGTCGACTTATCAAATACTTCTGATTCTACTGTGTTTTTCGATACATCCATGATAGAAGAAACTCGTGGAATCCCGGATCATTCACGCGTGCAGCAGATCCCCAAAATTTTTTCCAATAAATATCGAAACATCAACTGCGACAATATGTTCTACACTGACGGATCACTTCTTGATGGGTCCACTGGCTTCGGTATTTTCAATAACAATTTAACCGTCTCCCATAAGCTTGATAATCCTGCTTCTGTTTACGTCGCAGAATTGGCTGCAATTCAGTACACCCTAGGGATTATCGAAAAAATGCCCACGGACCACTATTTCATCTTCACGGACAGTCTCAGTTCCATTGAGGCTCTCCGATCGATGAAAGATGTTAAGCACTCTCCGTATTTCCTGGGGAAAATACGGAAACATCTGAGTGCTTTATCCGAAAAATCGTATCAGATTACCTTAGCGTGGGTCCCTTCTCACTGCTCGATACCGGGCAATGAGAAAGCGGACTCTTTGGCTAAGGTGGGCGCAACAAACGGTGGAATTTATGAAAGACCAATTGCCTTTAATGAATTTTTCTCATTTGTACGTCAGAATACGATCATCAGTTGGCAAAATGCTTGGACCAGAGGGGAACTGGGAAGGTGGTTACATTCCATAATCCTCAAGGTGTCGACGAACCCGTGGTTCAAGGGGTTGGATGTAGGTCGGGATTTCATTTGCGTGATGTCCCGGCTTATGTCCAATCACTATAGATTTGACGCGCATCTCCGTCGTGTTGGGCTCGGGGAAAGTGGTATCTGTGCCTGTGGTGAAGGTTATCACGACATAGAGCACGTTGTTTGGTCATGCCTTGTACACCGTGACGCCAGGTCTAAATTAATAGCTTCCCTGCAGGCCGAAGGTGGGCAGTAGGCTGTTCCTGTTCGTGATGTCTTGGCGAGCCGTGACCTATCCTACATGTCCCTTATATACGTTTTCCTGAAATTCATCCACGCCCCAGTTTAGTCCTACCCCCGTCCGCCTGCATCCAGCCTAACGACAAGAACACGTTAAGACCCCGTATCCGGAAACAGCAATCAGACCCGCACGATACTCTCAAGGCCCGAGTGAGACAACCCAATATGCCAGTCCGTAATGTCTTGGCCCAGCAGCGGAACATGTGCTTACCTATGGCAATGAAAACCATCATACAGTAAACCAGTGCTTTTAATGCAAAATATTATAGCTTTAAGTTACATTTAGTTTCAGCTCGTAGTCGGCAGCGAGGATAAAAAATTTGCTTTTAGTTATTAAGATACTTTAGAAAGTAAGCTACCAGATATAATTGGCGCCGTTAAACATTAAATTGTATTTGTGCCGTGACAAATAAATTATAGATGAACATAAAAAAAAGCAAAGACTTCATTCTAACATTTCTCTCTTATTGTAGGATCCGTGCGGCACCGGCACAACACGAAATTAATAATTCCAACAAAAACGGGATTGAAAAAACTGATAAACGAGTTTGTTTCAGAAAAAATACGTTCGTTCCAGAAAAAAATACACCGTCAGGAAAAAGAAATTTCCTACAAAAACTTTAAATTATAAATAGAATATCTCAAAAAGTCCACTTCCTTTAGATATATTTTTTTTTTCACAAAAACTATGATGCTTGTTCTAATAATGGTAGAATAAAAACTAAAAAGTTATGAATTTTTTAAAGTTACAATGTTTTTTATGATTTTTTTAACAGTGTAATAATTTTTGGACCAATCAAACAGATGGTTGAAATATTTTTTATCATTAACAGACACTGCTGCTACAATAGATTTAATTTTTGGTCGCGGTAGCTAAAACCCAACAAAAAAAAAAAAGAAAAAAAAACAGACACTGGGCGCAGGAGGTGATAATTTATATCAGCACAAAATCCGGGACAACAAGTTTCGGGATTATCCATCCTTCCAACCTTGTTACGCTATTCGGACAGTTGTTCACAGGCAAGAAACCACAAGCTCCTTGTTTTTGAATCGTATCCAAAGCAGGTCAACTTCCATTACCGAAACAAGCTGTTCCTGCGTTTGATATTGATTTCCATCGAGCGTTTGACATGGATTCTTCTCCAAGGCAGCGTCTTCAAAGATTTTTGGGTTTCTTTCACGTGGACAGTAGTCCACATTACCGCCTTTAAAAAGACGTTGTTCCACCTAGATGCTGCTCTATATTACTCCAAAATATTCCATTTTTTTCTATCTTTCGATGCGCTTTAGCCGCTGTTTTCTTTAAATGAGGTGTGAAAAGTAACACTTTCCGCAAATGACGATTATTTGGCACAAAATCAGACATTTTACCTCAACTAAAAGTATACGACGTCAAACTACATCTCTTAAGTATCAAAGCGGTTTGTTTACCGTATGTCTGTGATGAATCAATATGTCAACATCGACAAGCACTTATAGAACAACTTGCATCTAATACACTCTCTGTAAATTTTAAAATAAAAGAGTAGTTCTACTTCTGTTAGCTGATTAAGGCTCGAAAATTAAATTTCATCTTCAGATCAATATATTGAACTATTTATCGTGAAAATGTGTGCATATGCGTCATGGTCCAAAAGATACAAAATCTTATTTCGAAACGCTGAAGTGGAAAGTAGCCTGTCATATTCACCATTTATCTCTCCTTCTGATTTTTATTTGTTCCGGGCCATGGAACATTGATTGTCAATGCAACACTTCGATAATTGATTGACGAAATAAATAATTTAGAAAATAATAAAAATTTGATTGATTCATTCAAATCCAAAAGTAAAGACCGCTTTTAACTTGCTATACACGCTTCGCCAGAAAGATGGTCGAAAATAACGAAAACGATGGACAATACCTACAGTTTCTGGCCTCAAATATTTATTTTATACTAAGTTGTTGACAAAAGGAAGATATGGCCTTTCTGCTATCGTCGAGAAAGGAAGCAACTGAATATCGCTCCGTATTATTTTGCTCGCTCGAACAAACAATACCGCTTTGTCTGCAACGGTACGCGTAACGCTTGTGCTTTCGGTATCGGTTGTGTTTAAACAATAGCCGACTAGCAACCGGAATATATTGCTTGCGCCGCTGGGCGCCGGCTACCCAGCTAGCGACGGTCTTCAGCCTGCTGTTGGAATAACAGTAAATTGTGCCGCGTGTGCACCGGTTGTGGAGGAGAGCAGCTAAAAAGATAAGCAGTTTTTTTCTTGTTTTTTTTTTCTACTATATTGGTGATTGGGGCTCTGCGTGCTTGATTTGTGCGTTCAGCATGGACGTCGAAGATGGCCAGACCGATTGCGAGGGCGAAAATTCGCTCGTTCCCCAGCCTGATCCTTCCGGATACAAGGCACCGAGAGTCGCTAGAGGAGCATCTCAGGAGCTCTGATGTGTCTGATTCTGACGATTCAGTTGGGAAAACTTTTTTTGCCTAACCTGGGAAGTCTAGGAAGAGAAAGAACCTCTCTTCCCCCAAACTTCCCCGGAAAGGACAAAGGAGATCCTCACCTGAAGTGACAGATACATTAAAGCAAAGAAGTGCTGTTGAAAACCCGAAGCAAACTCCAACGGGATTGGCTAAACTGAATTCTCACAAGGAGTTTCCAGCGCTTCCATCTTAAAACCCAACTGTTCCTTCTTTTTCGTCCAAGATTCAGTCAGAATCTGGACTACTGAAATTTTCAGATATTGTGGACTGGATTTTGGAAAATTTCAACTGAACTGATCCCCTTAAAAGTCTTCTGCTGGCATTCTTACCTACAGTTAAAACGTTTCTGAAGCAGTTGACTGCTAAATGGCCCCTCCTTGTAGCGATCGTATCCTTCGATGACTAATTCATCGGCTCAGACGAAAGATTCTATCATTGTGTTACAGTGGAATTGTAGAAGTATCATCCCCAAAATTGATTCAATCATAGTTTTGATCAATAAATACAAATGCGATGTATTTTCCCTCTGCGAAACTTGGCTCACTTCAAATATAGACGTTAACTTCCATGATTTTAACATTATTCGCCTTGATCGAGATACCCCTTACGAAGGAGTAGTTCTAGGGATTTAGAAGTGCTATTCTTTCTATCGTATTAACCTTCCCTCGACTCCAGGCATCGAAGCTGTCGCATGTCAAATGACAATACAAGGTAAAGAGCTTTGTATTGCCTCAATATATATTCCTCCCAGAGCACACGTTGGGCAACGGCTGCTCTTTGATGTTATAGAACTCCTTCCCTCACCACGGTTAATTTTGGGAGATTTTTACTCCCATGGTGTGGCTTGGGGCTCCCCTTCTAATGATAATCGCTCAGCTTTGATCTATAATCTCTGAGACGACTTCGATATGACAATTTTAAACAATGGGGATATGACACGTGTACCAAAACCTCCAGCGCAACCAAGCGCTTTAGATTTATCTATATGTTCGACATCGCTACGGTTGGATTGCACATGGAAGGTAATTCTCGATCCCCACGGTAGCGATCATTTGCCTATCCTAATCTCAATATCCAACGGATTGAATCACGTACAATCGATAAACACTCCGTATGACCTCACACGGAATATAGATTGGAAGTTATTCGAGGAAAAGATCTCACGAGCTGTCGAGTCGATTCAAGATATTCCACCACTTGAAGAATATAACCTCTTCGCGGGCTTGGTTCTCGACGCCGCGTTGCAAGCCCAAATGAAAAAATATCCCGGCGCAAAGATCAAAAGACGGCTTCCCACCCCAAGGTGGGACAAAGAGTGTTCCGATGTCTACGCGAAAAAATCTGACGCGTTTAAGGCCTTTCGGGATGAAGGCAAACTCGACGATTTCAAACGATATTTGGAGCTTGAGAACAAGTTTAAAAGCTTGGTCCGAGCAAAGAAACGCGGTTATTGGCGTCGGTTCTTGAACGAAATTTCGAGAGAGACATCTATGAGCACTCTTTGGAGTACAGCTTGGAGAATGCGAAATCGTAATATAGTCAACGAAAGCGAAGAGTCTTCAAGTCGGTGGTCGGTGGATACTCCGTCGTTTAGACCATTGGGTCGAATCAAATGGTTTACTATCAGATACTCAATTTGGCTTCCGCCGTGCCAAAGGGACGAACGATTGTTTTGACTTGCTTTCAACAGAAATTCAGCTAGCGTATGCCAGTAAAGAACAAATGGCATCTGTGTTCTTGGATAATAAGAGGGCTTTTGATTCCGTTTCTATTGACATCCTTTCGGGAAAACTTCACCGGCAAAGATTTTCCCCGATTTTGAACAATTTTTTGCACAACTTGTTGTCTGAAAAGCACATGCATTTTACGCATGGCGATTTGGCAACTTTCCGCATTAGCCACATGGGTCTTCCCCAGGGCTCATGTTTAAGCCCACTTCTTTACAATTTTTATGTGAATGACAACGATAATTGTCTGGCAAATTCATGCACGATAAGACAACTTGCAGATGACAGTGTGGTTTCTATCACAGGTACCAGAGCTGCCGATCTGCAAGGACCGCTGCAGGATACCTTAGACAATTTGTCTGCTTGGGCTCTACAGCTAGGCATCGAATTCTCTCCGGAGAAAACTGAGATAGTAGTTTTTTCTAGAAAGCGCGAGCCAGCTCAGCTCCGCTTACAGATGATGGGTGAAACGATCTCTCAGGTTTTGGTGTATAAATATCTCGGCGCCTGGTTCGACTCGAAAGGCACCTGGGGCTATCATATTAGGTATCTGATAAAAAAATGCCAACAAAGAGAAAATTTTCTCCGGACGATAACTGGATCATGGTGGGGAGCCCATCTAGGAGATATGATCAGGCTTTACCAAACAACGATACTATCGGTGCTTGAGTACGGGTGTTTTTGCTTCCGCGCCGCTGCAAACACCCATTTAACCAAGCTGGAACGATTGCAGTATCGTTGTCTACGCATCGCCTTAGGTTGCATGCATTCGACCCATACTATGAGTTTGGAAATTTTGACGGGCGTTCTCCCATTAAAAGACCGCTTCTGGGATCTGACTACTCGTATTCTCATCAAATGTGAGGTTTTGAACCCATGGTAATTGAAAATTTCGATAGGCTTGTTGAACTCCATTCTCAAACCCGTTTCATGACTGTGTATTTTAATCACATGTCCCAAGGCATAAATCCTTCCTCACACATTTCCAATCGTGTCAACTTGATAGATTCTTCTAATTCTACTGTCTTTTTCGATACATCCATGATGGAAGAAACTCGTGGAATCCCGGATCATTTACGCGTGCAGCAGATCCCTAAAATATTTTTTGGTAAATATAAAAATATCAACTGCGACAATGCGTTTTATACTGATGGATCACTTATCAACGGGTCCACTGGCTTCGGTATCTTCAATAACAATTTAACCGTCTCCTATAAGCTTGATAATCCTGCTTCTGTTTACGTTGCAGAATTGGCTGCAATTCAGTATACCCTAGGGATTATTGAAAAAATGCCCACGGACCATTAATTCATCTTTACGGATAGCCTCAGTTCTATTCAGGCTCTCCGATCGATGAAAAATTCAAAGCACTCTCCGTATTTCCTGGGGAAAAAACGGGAACATTTGAGTGCTTTATCCGAAAAATCTTCTCAGATTACCTTAGTGTGGGTCCCTTCTCATTGTTCCATTCCGGGCAATGAGAAAGCGGACACTTTGGCTAAGGTGGGCGCAACAAACGGTGATATTTACGATAGACCAATTGCCTACAATGAGTTTTTGCAATTTTCACGTCAGAGTACGCTTGTCAACTGGCAGACCTCGTGGGATAAGGGAGAATTGGGAAGGTGGCTACACAGCATCATCCCCAAGGTATCTACCAAACCTTGGTTTCGGGGGTTGGATGTAGGACGAGACTTCATTCGCGTGATGTCTCGGATTATGTCCAACCACTACGGGTTAGACGCACACTTACTGCGTTTTGGGCTCACTAGTAGTAATCATTGCGTTTGTGGATTGGGGTATCATGACATTGATCACGTAGTTTGGGTGTGTGTTGAATTCTGTGGCGCCAGATCCCTACTTTTGGACTCCCTCAGGGCCCGAGGAATACAACCCTATGTCCCAGTTTGTGATATCCTGGCTCAGCAGAACATAACATACATGGTGCTGATTTATTGTTACTTGAAAAGCATCATAGTGCCCATCTAAAAATACCAGCAATTTTAATCACCAATTAAAAAAACCATGCTAGTTTTAGTTCTAGATTTAGTTAAAGCTCGTAGTCGGCAGCGAGGATAAAAAATTTGTCTTTAGTTTTTAAGATACTCTAGAAGTAAGATTTAATTGGCTCCGTTAAACATTATATGTATTGTGCAGTGTCAAATAAACGTCTTGTAAAAAAAAAACCTAAATTAATCCACCTAGCGGTCAAACCCAGCCTTTCTCATTTAAACTTATATCAAATTGTTATTAAGTTTGTTATTTGTAAGCTTGAGAGATGACTCGTTCGTATGACACTAATTATGTTCAAATAAGTCGTGTAATCTTTGAGATAATAGAACTTCGTTGTTTTATTAACAATTTAATACATAACGGTTGCTTAGTTCGATTATAATCAAATGAAATGGGAACGTATAGGGCAGCCAAACTTTGAAACCACGTGTTCAATCATAATTCATCATTTAACCCTTAACTAGCCCGTTCATCTGATAATACTATTGATCAAATCGGTGAGATAATGAAGTTGCGTGATTTTCACAATTCGGTACATTACAGAAGTTAGAGTTCGATTAAAATCGGTTAAAATAAAATCGGTTCATCCATCTCTGTGAAAAGTGAGTGAGTTTATGTATTCTTCGGAATATGTTTCTTTTCATAGCTAGATTTCACATTTCTAAACATAACAGGCAAAGTAATAGTCCGATTGCAAAAAAATCAATAGGGTCTTATGGGGTAACTTGACCTTTCATATAACACTGATTTTGTGGAAAATGGTCCAGCCATCTCTGAGAAACATGAGTGAAATTAAACAGTCTTCAGAAGACGTTTCTTTTCATAACTTTTGAACCACATATTCAATCTATGTAAAATTCAAAAGTTAAGGGTTTTTAAGATAGCCCGTTCATTTGATACCAATTTTATTGAAATCGGTTGTGTGGTTTTTGAGATATGGATGTTTCTTGATTTTTACATTTTTAAACATAACCTCTAAAATAAAAATCCAATTACAATGAAATATAATAGGGTCTTATGGGGCAACTAGAACTTTCATTTGCATATAATTTCATTAAAATCGGTCCAGCCATCTCTGGGAAAAGTGAGTGAAAATAAAAATCTGCACATACACACACACACACACACACACACACACACACACATACAGAAATGCTCAGCTCGTCGAACTGAGTCGAGTAATATATGCCATTCGGCCCTTTGAAGCACTTTCATATCTTCGGTTTTGCAAGTGATTGCTATACCTTTCTAGGAGAAAGGCAAAAAGTAAAAAAAAATATTAATTGGGAGTAAAATATTCGTGCTGAAGAAATAGCGAAATAAAAGAAGTGACTTTGAATTTCGTACACTTCAATCACGAGCAATACCGGGAACGTACGAATAGCACAATACCAAATTTAAATTTTGTTGAGGCCATATGTTTTGATCAAAGCAGTTACAGTTTTAAATAGTCTTTGAATTTCGTTTCTTTTCATAACTTTTGAACCACATATCAAATTGCTATGGAATTTCTTACTTGTGAGTTTGAGAGACAACCCGTTCAAATGACACTAGATATGTTCAAATAAGTCGTGTGATCTTTGAGATAATAGACTTTCGTTGTTTTCATAATTTTGTATTAAATTAAATAACGGTTGGAATATAAATACGATTATAGTCAAATAAAATGGGAACCTATAGGAAAGCCAAACTTTTCATTTGACACTAAAATTGTCGAATTTAGTCCAGTCATTTTCGGGAAAACGAGTGAATTTGAAAAGTCACCGGAACATGTTTCTTTTTACAATTTCTGAACCACGTGTTTAATCACTATAAAATTCATCAATTAACCCTTAACTAGCCCGTTCATTTGATACCAATATTGTTCAAATCGGTTGTGTACTTTCTGAGATAATGAAGTTTCGTGATTTTCATATTTTGATACATTACAGACAAAGTAACAGACTGATTACATTGAAATTCAATAGGGTGTTATGAGGCAGCTAGACTTTTCATTTGACACTAATTTCGAGGAAATCGGTTCAGCCATCTCTGAGAAAAGTGAGTGAGTTTAAGTAGTCTTCGGAATATGTTTCTTTTCAAAACTGGATTTCACATTTTTAAACATAACAGGCGAAGTAATAGTCCAATTGCAAAATAAATCAATAGGATCTTATGGCGAAGTTAGACCTTTCAAATGACACTGATTTTGTGGAAATCGGTTCAGCCATCTCTGAGAAACATGAGTGAGATTAAACACTCCCCAGAACACGTTTCTTTAAATAACTTCTGAACCACACGTTAAATCTTCATTAAACTCAAAAATTAAGGGTTTTTAAAGTAGTTCGTTCATTTAAAACTAATTTCGTTAAAATCTGTTGAGTAGTTTCTGAGATATTTATGTTTCGTGATTTTTCATTTCTGAACATAACCTCTAAACTAAAAATCCGATTGCAATGAAATTCAATAGAGTCTTATGGGGCAACTAGACCTCTCATTTGCAGTTTCATGAAGATCGGTCCAGCCATCTCTGAGAAAATCGAGTGAGATTGGGAGAGCGTTACACACACACATACACACACACACACATACGCACACACACACATACAGAAAATGCTCAGCGCGTCAAACTAAGTCGATTGATATACGAGATTCGACCAGCACTTTTATACCATTGGTTTTTCCAGTGATTGCTATGCCTTTCTAGGAGAAAGGCAAAAAGGAAGATATGGCACAAATGTTATAAATTCATCATGAAAAAATAATTCTGATGATATGAAAATTCACCGTTACTCTTCTTCGTAACTAAGATTGCACAGTGGTTCAATTCTATATTATTAAACTCATATATGTGTGTGAAGAACAGTTATGAAATATTCATTGTATGCCGTATGCAATCGTCTTTACTAAAATTTGAACCTCGTACTTAGCGTTATCGATACTTAGGCGATTTTCGGATGTAATTTGTAGAAAATTAAGACAATAACATCAGATAACATATTTATGCATTTACATCTACCGTTACACACGATCTCGAGAAATTTAAACTAGAGAAAGGATTCCTCGATGTTCACCCACCATTAAAGCCTTCACCACATTTAAACTACCACCGCGTTAACTTCCGTTTCACTCTTGTGGTAGATCATCGTCTCGTAGTACTTCATGTTCGGTGTGAACCAGACGCTCTCGTCGATCTTGCGCTCGAACGGATAGCCGAACGGTAGCTGGTCAATATAGCGGGCACCGGAACCGACTCCGCAGGATAGCACCGGATCGTACCCAGTGAAGCGTTCGACCTTTGGTGCCGTATAGGGGGCTACCATGAAGAAGAACTGGAACGGCATGCCTCCCTTTTTACCCTTCGGAAGCATCATTCGGGCTGGGAATCCGCAATGCGCTTCGGACATATCCAGTGGGAACTTACCCTGTCCCTGGTAGGCAAGCATAACCTGCTTGTACAGCTCAAAGTAGGTCGTTCGATCCTTGACGAACCAGCTAAAGTCCTGTGAGTTGCGAGTTATCAAATTCTTGCCAGGAACCAGATCAACTAGGAAGTGTTCTAGCTCGAAGAAATTTTCGCGGTTCTCGTTAACTCCGTAAACGTTTCCGTACTGGTCATGTTTGGGCCCGACGAACACTACTACAACTGCTTTCTGGGCCTTATCGGAGACAACATTCAGATTGAAAGTGAACGGTAGATGGTTCAGTCGTGGAACACGAGCATAGATAACGAAGTCTTCACCCTGATAATGAGCCATCTTGCCAAATTTCTTCATGTCGGTTGTCTTCATGGTGGTGGTGTCAAATACTTCCACGTCCACGGCATTGGTTATGTCAGCATCGAACTTATCGAAATACGTCACCAACTTGTCCATTTCTACAGATTCGATCTTGACACCAGGGAAGAGCAGCTGTTCCTTAGTGTAAGGTGGAAGTTGGTCGCGCCAGCGGTAGTAGAATCTGATTATGCGCTTGTACAGCTGATAGAACACTGGATCGCGCATAGTGGTTTCAAACTTTTCCAGAACGGATGGGATGAAACGATACTCGTTGAACATCTTGAAGGAACCCCCCAGGAAGAACTTCGCTATTATTTCCAGGTAGCCGTAATAGCGACTGTTGACGCTGTCACCGTTGGTTTGGATGAGATTACCGAGATATTCGATGCCCGATGGGGTAGTGATGTTGACGTATCCGCCATCGGGAAGCATGACATATCCTTGATCGATAGCTTCCATGATGCGATGTTCGTAGTCCTCGATTTCTTCCAGCAGGTAACTCTTTTCGTTCGTTGCCGTAAAGTAGTTGTCACGTACCGGGAAAGGAACCCCGTTGTAGTACCGCAGATACGGGTAATAACCGGTTGTGATTGGTTTGTGCCAGGTTAATGGAGGAATTACCCCAAGATCGTTGGACAAGCGCTCCAGATAGTAGCGAGCAAGGAATTGCTGATGCTGGTACAGATAGAATTCTCCTCGGCGATCTTTATAGAGTCCAAACTCCTTGCCTCCCATCCAGAAGGGATAGTCTGCATGGAAATAGTAATAGTACGAGTTTAGTCCGATATCTTCGGTGAAATAGGCAACTCGTTGATCCGGGCCTGTATGTACGTAATAGTTGGTGTAGTTGCTCGGAATCACGACAGTGTAGACATCGTTGATCTTCTTCATCTTGTAAAAACCTTGCATCTTGTAGCGTTGAGCTTTGCTGACAACCATATCGTTGAAGAAATAGAATGGATAGATTTCATACGGAGCGGGCAGTACGATTCCTTGCATATCTGGCCGATGAAGGACAGCAACGGTCACTGCATACACGAACATACCTTCGTTCACATGGAAACGGGCCCAGCACATGGTTTTGTAGAAAGTGTCCCAATCCTTCGCATAGTAGAACAAATGGAACAGTGCGATCACTTCCTCCCGGTGGAATTCGTTGTGAATGGAGAAAATCTCCTCCATCGGTAACATTCCATGTTTATAGATTTTCACAAATTCCGTCACGGCTTTCACGTTGGTATAGTGGTCAATGTTCTGCTCAACATCGTACTTTTTGGAATCTTCCCACAGACTCGTATGCAGTTCCGGTTGATGGATATGCTGGAATATCTCCAACATCGCCTTCTGTTTCACGAGAAACGTTTTATCACCATATTTCACATCTTTGGTCATGTAGTTGCCATTTGCGAGTGCAAACACGCAAATAACGGTCACTGCCAGTATCGATCGCATCGCGCCGTTCGCCAAACACACTACTTGTGATGGCCTCCGGCTTACCGAGGCGGGTTTTTATAGTCAACACCTGCTGACCTGGTGGTAAATGATAATTTGTATAACCTCTGACCGACGCTTATCAATACTGTGGCTGACCACAGAGAGGGTACCCTGGTTATCGCCGGTCCAAAAATAATGTGCAATAATGTTGCAGACGCATTATCATATTGGTAGTTTTCGGTTACTGTTGCTCTCGAGCCATGTTTGGCGTTTTTATGAGCCCCGCGTATCACGCTGTGCCAGCTCAACAGATGCCGTAACATGACTTCTAAAAAAAATTATATTTTTGGCTGTTAGCACATTATCTCGAGGGTGAAAACAACTCGGGCAGCATAGGCAAACCGGCCAGAGCACAGTCTTATCAACCTGTCGACAACTCTCAAAGCTGTTTACTTTTAACGTCACACACTGGATTCCCTGCCGCCAGAGAAGTGCAAAAACTGTTCCAACATAGGAGAAAAGCATTTAGGAACCACGATGTTGAGGCTCAGATAAGCTTGTTGTGTGCGGCTTTTGTTGTCTCAACATGCTTGTCCTTCCCATATACTAGTTTGGGGCTGGATGCGTCTCACACAAGAGAAGTGTAGAATGATATCCTAAACAACAGCAGCAGCAGCAGCACACATCTAAGATAAAATTGAATACTCTTTCATAATTACATTTGACATCACTATCGCGATGGAACCAACCGGAGCGTACCACGGCAGCCAAGTGCGCCCGGATGAAAAGTTGTGTTATACTGCAACACAACCACTGCCAAGCCCGGACGTCCGGATCGGAAGGACGGAACTGTATGTGGAAAATTTATTAGCAACAAGTAACGCAGCTTGATGTTGTTGCCCTCTGCCCGAAGTGCTGTCCACGGGGTGGCATACATATAATTCAGTTTTATATTACAATTTGTCAGAGGCGGAGTGTGCCTCGCATGTGTCAATTAGGGGGGACTCTAAATTGACGGTTGAAGCTGCTTGATTTTATACTGCAAGGTTTATACTTTCTTTTGAGTGCTTGAAGATTTGATGTCTTAATAAATACCTACTTAAACTTAAATACAGCCATACTGTCAATATAGTTTTAAAGGTCGCAGTAATTTCAGTTGAGAGTGCTCAATATTTAATTATTTTTTCTTCAATATTTTCAAAGCGTTATCTAGTTTTTCAACTATTTTTACTTGGCTAAGTTATTGCATCAAACAGAAAAATGACAGAACTTTTAAAAAAATATTGATTTGTTGAAAACAAATGAAATGTTCTTCGAACCGAAGTAGGTATAACTTCTTCAACTTGATACCAACTCAATATGCCAAATACCATTTGTAATATCGATAAAAATTGGTGTTCAAGTTCCTTGTGGTGGAAGAGCATTGCATGCAATTAAAGACGATGATTCTTTTGATAGACTTTTCCCATGCAGCCATAAAAATTCACTTCTATAGGAGCAGTCTATCCTCCTATTCGAAAAAGTAATAATTTATAACATATTTGACGCGATATTTTTTAATGCATCGTATCATAAGTGAACCAGAGTGAATTATGAATGGAGGAGAGTAGAAGGATCTGATTATGAGTGCTCAAACGCTTAACTAATATATTTAAATTTATTGACTTTCAATCATAATATACAGAAATTCGTGTTTACTAATGCTTGTTTTGTAAAAATACAGACATGATCTAGGGTCTAGCACTTTAATTTCCGTGAAAAATATATCAATAAAATTACACGATATTGGTTATCGTTTATCAGTCCATTGACATCCTTCCAACGATAATGTAACATCAATGAGCTATGATACAGATGAAAGGGTGCCTAAAAATGCAACGATAAACACTTTTTAATATTGATTATTGGAAATATTTCGCAATATATCAATAGTGTCTTGTCCCTAGCACAAAATGGTTATTTGAGCCGAGTACACAATCGTGCGCTTCAGGAGGCAGACGCCAAATGACAATATGTGCACTTTTTTGACTAAATTTCAAAGTATTATTGTTTTTGTTTTGATTTTACCAGTGATTTACAATATAAGTGTTTTGCATAGTAGAGCATGTCATCTTTGGTTTACTGTTTGAATTTTGGTTGTGTTGCTCGTCTTAAACGAGAATTTGAATTTGATCTCAGAAATCTCGTTTTATAATTGGATGTTTTTAGCAAATATATCTACTTAAACTATTATGTACAACCTTGAATCTGTAGGTAGCTCACGGATAATCGCGTACACGGAAGTAGAGCACCTCCCTCCATATTTGACGCAGTACAGGAACAGTACAGTTCAAGAGCAGCTAGTTTTCCAATAAATATTATTGCAATTTGTAAAAAGGCCGACATAGGAAATTGTAAATGCTCTTATGACTGTACGTTAATTTTTGAGCAATTCTCGCTGAAACCAGGCCACTAGGTGCACAAGGTCTTTCGAATTTGATATAAATGCACATATTAGTTAGGAATAAAGAAAAAAATGATTATGCCATTTTTGTTTGATTGAATTTGTTGACACCTCGGACACCAAGGGGTGAAGCAGTTTCTAGAAAAGTGGAAAATTTAACAATTCTTGATGTATTATTTGAGCTATATCTCTGAAATTCGTTATGGAACCTACTACAAGTAGCACTATTCTGTAAAGTGGAATGATAGGGCTTGCATTTGGAGTAATCAGAATTTTGGCCGCCATCTTGAATTTGGCCACCATCTTAGATTATATCAGAAAAATGCAATTTGGACCATGATTTTCGATCTGATACCAGCATTGGAAAGCTGAGAAAAAATGCTATAACATACAAGAAAAAAATTAGGTCAGCATCAGTGTTAACCTACCAATTGAACGAATTTTCCGAACGAAGTTTCAAAATATCCAATGCATTCCGTGCAATCAACGTAGTAGCTATATGCTGAGACCAAGTGGATGCGCGTGTTATAACCCTACTATAACAATATGTATCGTTATCAATTAATTATGCAACTAATACGCCCATACTAATGGCCTGGTTTCAGCGAGAATTGCTCATTTGTCAAATATGGTAACGAGTTAGATAACGGTTTTAATTTTTTTGTCTCAATGATGTGTGACCTGGAGTGTCCATTTCCCGATGATTTTCAGCTTTCCAGGATTCAGGAAATGAAAATTTGTTATCCGGGAAAATCACGGGATTCCGGGAAGTAAAAAAAAATTGCGATGGAGAGCAAAACAACGGCAAATTTTTATTTTTATTACATAGCAAAAGATTCGAATCCATAAAAAATTTTAAAACCAATTAAAAAACAATCGATTTTCGAATAATTTGACAAAACGCATTAGTTTGGCTAGTAGATTTTTTCAAAATATAACTTAAAGAACATAAGAGTGTTCAGCCTCTCTTCAGTTAGAGCGTTTCATGCTGCAAATGCCAATTTCGAAAACTTTAGGGAGCTTCGCATCCGCAAGGTTACAGAGTCCGCTTTGACAAGTGGGTGGTCATGGGTTCGAATCTTAGTGGAATCAGGACCATTCAATGTCATCGAACTCTAGTATGGGTTTGATTTCAGGCTTCCCATTAACCCTCCCTTCACGTTGAGTTCTACAAAACCTTGACAAATACCTCTTGATGAAAATAAATCCCTCTCACAATAAAATTGGTCAGACGGCCATTCAGTTGAAACCTCTCCAGGGAATTGTAATTGGCGACAATATTGGCCGGAGGCAGCGAGGCTCGGAATAGTAAGTGTAAAAAGAACAGGCATACACACAAGCACGAATTATAAGAAATACATGTCACTTACTCTCAATAGTGATAATGTTAATAAAAAAAGTGCGGAATACAGCAAACACACGGGCGATATCATTAAAGATTTATGTTTCTGGTCGCAGTAATGAGTCCATGCAGAAAAAAAAAAGTAGAAAAAAAACGCTTACTTTCTGTGGAGCTCATTTTTATGAACATTGGGTTTTGTAACAATGTTTGGAGATTGTTGCTTTTCCTGAACTCGAACTTTTTTTTTACCTTCTTGGTGAGCTATAACCATATGAAGAATCCAATCTGATTCTTTCAATTCATCCACAAATTACGTAAGGAATTTTTCTCGGAATTTTGATCCCCATTTGTGTACTCGGCAAAATTTCATGAAATCGGTAACTCTACAACTTTGCCAATGACAAAAATTGTATATCTCGTGAAATAAAAAAGCAAGTTTTGTTAACTTTAATACTAGCTTAATAAGCAATTAAATTAAAATGTCAGATAATTCTAGCTAGTATTCTGCACAACTCTTCCGAAGACACTAAACCTCTAAAATGTAAGGAAAAGTGAGAAAAGATTATTGACCGTCTTTTTTTCAAAACGGCCCCACTGTGCAATGTGGAGAGAATAATTGGTAAGTGGACATTCAGGCACAGCTTGGCGGTTCTGCAAATCACGGGGTAGAGGGCTATAATGACCCCCGGGTTGTTCAAGGCGGTCATGCAGAAATGCCTTGATGACTGCCTCTTCCCGGACGTGTGGAAGCGCCATAGGCTGGTGCTGTTGCCGAAGGTCGGGAAACCACCAGTAGACCAATCGGCATACAGACCTCTGCCTGCTGGACATGGCGGGCAAGGTGCTTGAGAGAGTAATCCTCAATAGTCTGGTGAAATATACAGAAGGTGAGAACGATCTATCAAGCAACCAGTTCGGTTTACGAAAAGGTAGGTCCACGGTGGATGCAATTCTCTCCGTCACCAGAACGGCTTGGGTTGCAATCCAACGTAAAAGGAGGAGCATTCGTTATTGCGTGATCGTCACGCTCGACGTGAAGAACGCGTTTAACAGTGCCAGCTGGGACTCCATAGCCTTAGTGCTACAGAGCCTCAGAGTGCCGACGCCGTTGTACAAGATTCTGGGTAACTACTTTCAGAATCGAGTGCTAGTGTACAACACAAACGAGGGTCAGAAAAGCGTTCTAGTTACCGCACGTGTGTCGCAAGGTTCCATCCTGGGTCCGATACTGTGGAATGCCATGTATGACGACGTGTTGAAACTAAAACTCCCTCCAGGGGTGGTGATTGTGAGCTTCGCCGACGATATAACTCTTGAGGTCTATGGCGAGGCAATTAGAGAGGTAGAGTTAAAGGCCACGCTATCCATACGCGTAGTGGAAGACTGGATGCACTCCAGGAAACTAAAGCTAGCGCACCATAAGACTGAGGTTATTGTTGTAAATAACAGAAAGTCGGAGCAGGAGGCATCGATCAGTGCTGGTGCATACACTATCGCCTCAAAACGCTTCTTGAAGCTTCTGGGGGTTATGATCGACGACAAACTCACGTTCGGGAGCCACGTCGGGAAACCATCGATGTGCCCCAGTTAGTTAGCAGTTAACTAACTGGCCTGTATAGGCAGCTCTGCTACCCGTAGAGGTAAGCGCAAAAAGCGCGACTGGCCCTCTCCCTGGAGTAATACTTAACGGCGGTCCCGGGGAGACCAAGGGCTTCAGCTGTCCAGCTTAAGGTTGCTCAGCATGGGTAAAAGCAGGGCTATAATGAGAACACTACAATAGCTGGTATAGTACTCATTCAGAGCATCCAGGTCTCCCTGTAGTCTGCGTCTCATAGATCGTCAGAGATCTAAATGTTCTGAATTGCTACGGCATTCAATTGAATGACTACAAATGTAAGTTCAAACAAGAGAAGACATTGATTCCTTTCTCTTCGGAAGGAGTTGCACCAACAGAGGAAAAACTTAGCTCGATTTTGCAGTTCAGAGCACTGCAAACTAAGGAAGAATTGTGGAGTTCCCTGGGACTGGTGACTTACGTGCTACGCTTCATTCCAAATTCAACCACTGTGAATTACACACTTAGCGGGTTACTGAAACGGGATACAAAATTCGACTGAAAATTGAAACACCAAAATTCATTCGATAAGCCAAAACGAATTATAGGATCTATCAACCACTTAGGGTACTATGATCCCAACGAAAGGACATTGCTGGTCACCGATGCGTCTGGCGTCGGCTTAGGTGCCGTGTTACATTAGTTCAGAAACGATCAGCCCAGAGTAATTGGTTATGCATCGAAAAGTCTCTCGGAAACCGAGAAGAAGCATCCTGCGATTGAGGAAGAAGCTCTCGGAATCGTTTGGAGTGTAGAACGATTCAGGATTTACCTTTTAGGGATACGTTTCGAGCTTGAGACTGCCCACCGACCTTTGAAGACTCTTTCTACGGCCACTTCCCGTCCTACGGCCAGAATTGAGTGCTGGATGCTACGCATTCAAGCATTCTTGTTCAGGGTAGTCTACCGTAAAGGATCAGCCAATTTGGCTGATGCCATTTCTAGGTTCGGGGCTTATATTCATGATACACAGTGAACTGATGAGTGCGAAGTTTTTGTCCGTCATATTCCGGCTTGGACAAACAAACAAACGAAGAAGATTTTGATCCCTAGACAGAAGCCATCATCCAAACAATCCAGGAGGCGGCTGCCGTTGACATTGGGGAAGTTGTTCAAGCCACAGCTCAAGACAAAGAGATGCAGAAGTTGAGAGAATCCATCGCCAATGACTCGTGGTACCGAGAGGATTTGACGCACTTCGCTCCATTTCGACATGAATATACTTATGCCAATTCTCTGATTTTGCGGGGATTGAAACATTAATGAAACGCCGCTTACGAGAAAGGTGCTGGTGGCCTGGTATCGACCAAGCTAGTATAAGTACTTGTGAAGCTTGCGAAGGGTTTTCGCTTGGCTCACCTTACTGCTTCTGATCTGCTTGATATAAGTCTCAGTTCTCACCCAGCTAGCTCTCTGTGGTGTATTCTCAAGGTCGGCAATCGACTATTGGGAGACTCATGCAACCCGACGACTTACCGTTAGCGAGACGGAACGACCAAGATACGATTAGTGAAGGATTACTGGCTCTTTAGGAAAAACTAGGAAATTATATGCTATAACTGTTTATTAACTATCATCGATGTAAAGCTAAACGACGAACGTTGGGGCCCACTGATGAACGACGCACAGAAGAAGAGCAGAGCGACATACCTTAAGGACACGCGTTCCGGTCGATGTCGATGGTTTTGAAGATTCGCACGGCTTACGCGGGATGCAAGAAGTAGCGTTTCACCCAGAAGATCCGCTGCAGCAGGGTTAATGGTCTCCGAGCCATGTGGACCGCCTCCAGGGAGGATGGAGGGAGTTAAGACACGGCTCCCGGTAATCGTCCTCTGGTCGATCCGCCACTCGTATATATGACACACTGGCTCGACCGTCAACTCTGCCTGATACTCATCACCACTTTTTCGACCTTCCACTATCAACTTTTTCAATTTGTATCACCTTTCATTTCGCTTCAAATTTTCGCTTATTTTAACTTTCTTCGATTGTCTTCTTTGATGGCTATTTTCACACTATCCCTTCTCGATCTTGTCATCGACCCCCCACCTCTCTCTCTCTCTTTTTCTCTTTTTCTCTGTCTCTCTCTGTCTCTCTCTCTGTCTCTCTCTCTCTCTCTGTCTCTCTCTCTGTCTCTCTCTCTGTTTCTCTCTCTTCGTCGCTCTCTATCTCTTTCTCTCTCACTCTCTCACTCTCTTCGTCGATCTCTCTCTCTCTCACTCTCTCTGTCCCTCTCTCTCTCTCTCTCTGTCTCTCTCTCTCTCTGTCTCTCTCTCTCTCTCTCTGTCTCTCTCTCGTCCTCTGTCTCAATCTCCTATCTCGATACCAGATACCAATTTTCCGTGCACTTGTGGTATAAAGCACCGTGCACAAGTGGTATAAACTTTTTTCTGGATCGTTTCAAGGGATGGGTAATTTTGGTGCAAACTTTTTGCCGTCTTTTATCGTTGCGGTCTTTCCGTTACAAATGTTTTTATAAATTTTGGGCTATTTCCGTTTGAGGCGTAATGCAAGTAATGCGTATAATTTAAAAGGTACCTATTATGCCTAATTCAGTTGATCTAGCCTCCGACTCCATATTTCTGTAAAAAGCAAACAAATCTGGGGTGGCATTGCGCATTTCGTTTCGAGTGATTTTTGTTCGTTTCGTCCACATTTGACATTGCCGATTTCGATTCGAGCTCGAAACGAGTAGATGGCGTATTATTGCAGTTGATCTTCGAGCAAAACTTGCATTACGTAATGGATTGATCGAGCATTTTTTAGCTCGAAAGTGATAAAAAATGGTCGATAAGTTGAACACGTTCGTTTGTACCTAAGTTTGTTGACTAAAACATAAATAATTTCACTGTACATCTGTGGAGCGGAACAACATTAATTTGGTTGGATCCACTAGTAGGTAGATTCAAAGTAGGGGCTAACTTTAACGGAGCAGGAATTGTACTAGTGCAGTTTGGAGGGAAATATTGTACTTAAAATAAGTTTGAGTGCTCCCCGCCTTATCTTGAAATGTTGACGAAACCATGAAAAAAAACATCTTTTGCATCCGAAAATAACTAACTTTGTTTCATTTAATGTAAGCCTAATACTCATATCTTATTGTTTACGTCTTTGTATATTCCTAAAACCATTTTCATCACTAGAAGAATCGTAGAAAAACATTCAAAGATTAATATTTTGTTTTAAGGACAAATCTTATTATAAACGTGAAAAATTCCAATCTCTAGGGGCAAGACACTATTGATATATGGCGGAATATTTCCATTAGGCGTCGGTGTGATGTTAATGTGTCAGATAAACGATAAATATCAAAATTTATCAACCGATATCGTATAATATGACCGAAATATTTTTCATGAAAATAAAGTTGTCCAGCCCCTAGACAAATCTGATATTTATTTTTGAGTCAATGTTTGCTCGAAATAAACTGCAATAAAATTGGGGTGTCGAAAATAATACGCCATATCAACTCCACCTCGAAACGAGTTTGATTTCTCTAGATTTGAGTTACTCGAAGCGAAATGCGCAATGTCACCCCTGGTATCTCTAACTCGCTTTCATCCGATTCAGATGGGATGTTTTTGTTGGTTACTCAACTCATGTGAGAAATTTTGACTTAAAATAAGAGACAACTGACACGCAAAGCAAAGAAACGGTCTATTAGACGTTAAGAAGTAGATATCAAGTGTGTACACGGTTGGTAGCTGAGACAAAATAATGAGTAAAATAATACCTGTCGGACGTTATCTCAATGAGAAAAAATGGTGCTTCGATTTTGTTGACACAAGAGACATTTCAACAGCGTACAGGACACTTAAAATAAACGCGGGGTGTATCGTGGAATCAAATATGTTACGATCGTATTCCACCTAATCGATGCCCCTTACCTGCTGTGATAATTGGCGTCTCGGATTGGTTTCAAGAACCATCTCTACCGGGCTATCGTTCGATATCGTTACTATATGTACAGCTCGCCGCAACGTAGTGTCGTTCTAGAAAATTATTGGGTGTTTTCTCTTGAAAATTTGGGTGATGCAGTTTAGAGTGTATTGTTTACATTGTATTTTGATCCCTGTCAGTTTGTAGAAATGATTGAGAGAAAGTGGCGTCATTTGAGAAGCAACCGCGATTGATTTTGCGTAAAGGTCAACGAGGTTTAGTGTGATTAAATGTTACTTCGTAGCTCTGAGAACTGAAGGAAAGGAGAAGTATGGATGTTCTATTAAAGATCCTATTAGTGCGTTGTGAAAGCATTCAAGGTAAATCGCAATGCTTTGGTTAGGGATGTGACCAAAAGGTTGAATCTGTCCAAGTCTTTCGTTCAGAGAGCCGAGAGGTACTACAAACGTACAAAGTTCAGAAGACTTTAAATCATGCGAGCGGAAATATACAGTGGAAAAGTCGCGGGCCCGGAATCTGTTCAGCTGATGCTAACGAAGCTTCATTGTCTCATCATGAATGATGATACATACGTCAAGACGGACTTCCGATAGCTTTCGGGGTTACTGTTTTACATCGCCTAGAACAAGTTTGATGTTCTGAAGGAAAGTAGTGAAGCAAAAAACTTTCAAAGTTTGCCAAGTAATACATGATTTGCCAAGTTATCTTCTTAAGTAGCAAAATTAGTGCGTCGTTCATGACTACCGGGACTTTAAACGGGGGAGTCTACTTCAAGATTTGACAAGTTATCTTCTTATGTAGCAAAATTAGTGCGTCGTTCATGACTACCGGGACTTTAAACGGGGGAGTCTACTTCAAGGAGTGTTTACAGAAGTGTCGGCATCCTTTGTTGAAGCAACACGAGGGCCCTAGGATCTCCTGGCGGGATCTAGCTTCGTGCCACTATTCAAATTATGTCTTTGAGGGATACGAAGCCAACGGGATCGCTTTCGTACCTATGGACAGGTGCCCACTAATGCGATGGAACTAAGGCCCATTGATAAATATTATGCTATTATGAACAATTCCAAAGAGGTCAAATCTGAGGAAGACATGAAGAAAACGTGGGTTTCCGTACAAAAGAAGCTACAGACAGATGTACAGAACCTAGTGGTGGAGATAGGCGCACCTTACGCTACAGTTATTGCAGTGAAAATAAATGAAATAGATAGCTTGTAAAGGATTGAATTTTAATGTCTTCAGTTTAGAAAAGGATCGGTCAACTAGGTAATTTTCTGTACTGTGTTTTTCGATTTCAGCCACCGCACCTCTTGGATAGCTGCAACCTCCACATTCACCTTCCGCAGCTCTCTAGCCAGGATACTTGCGCGTGCTGGTTCGAGTAGAGTCCTTACATTCCAAGTACCGAGTTTCCAATAATCGTTGTCCTTTTTCGTTCGCCTAGGTCCATGCCGATTATTCCGTTCCGTATTTATATCTGGATTGTTCGTAGTATTTAATATTCGGTATGCTACGTTACTAGGGCGCGATACCTAGTCTCGCGATACCTAGTCTCGCGACGGGGCTGCCTTTTTTATAAAGCTGGCGAGGCACCGCGTTTCATGATTCAGCCACCCGCTCTGGCTCAGACGCTGTTGTACGCCGCCCCTAACATGGGGAAACAGCCGCGTACGTTCCCCTTTCCCAGTCAGCATACGACCAAAGTTTCCACCGGGGGTTGGTTACCCGATCGCCGCTAAGGTTACTCGTATCTCGGTCGGCACCATGTGAAGGTTGGGATAGGAGTTGCTGGACGGAGGTGAATGACCACAATAGGATCTCAAGTGACACGTGTCCAACCATTCGCCAACTTCAGACTGGTTGGAGGGTTCCATATGCCCGATCTACAGAAAAGGCCATCGCCTGGACTGTAGCAATTTTCGGGGCATAACTCTTCTCAATACCGTGTACAAAATTCTCTCCCGAATCCTGTGCCACAGACTGAGGCCTTTGTTGGCGAGTACCAATGCGGTTTTCGAATGGGACGCTCCACGACGAACCAAATGTTTACCTTGCGACAAATCCTCGATTAATCTCGAGAATTCAACTTGCAGACGCACCATCTGTTCATAGACTTCAGCGCAGCGTACGATTCAGTTAAGAAAAATGAGTTATGGCAGATTATGCTCGAACATGGCTTCCCAACAAAGCTGATTAGGCTGATACGTGCCACCCTTGAAGGTTCTACAACAATCGTCAGGATAGCCGGTGAGATATCGGACTCTTTCGTGACGTTAGATGGTTTGAAGCAGGGTGACGGGCTGTCGAACTTATTGTTCAACATCGCTTCGGAAGTCGCACATGCTTCTAGGTTTTGCGGATGATATCGACATTATTGGTATTAATCGTAGATCAGTGGAAGAGGCCTTTGGACCTCTCAGGAGCCAAAACGAAATACATGGTGGCTGGCAGAGTGCGTGGTAATCCGTCGGAGGTTGGTGCTGCGGTGGTGCTAGATGGTGAAACATTTGAAGTAGTCGACGAATTTATTTACCTGGGAACATTAGTGAAATGTGACAACGAGGTTAGCCGTGAGATAAAGAGGCGGATAGCAGCCGCAAACAGGGCCTTTTACGGACTACATAACCAGCTAAAGTCCGGCAGTCTGCAAATCCGTACTAAACTTGCTCT